>NC_066312.1:25992575-26295606 GCF_905404315.1 Leptidea sinapis | reverse complement strand
AAAATATAATCGAAACACACTCATTCGGTAGTAATTATAAAATTACCAGTCCTTTAAAAAGCTTCTTTTAAACTTCGATCTACCAAGAAAGGGTTTACCGTACTTCGTACGTACTATAGCATTGTCAGAAGTTAGCGCCGATTGAAACGATTTATGATCAACGACGTGATGGTCTGGTGTGGCTTTGCGTAAAATCCCGTATGCTAAAAATTGGCCTCTGAATTGCTTGGAATTGGATCAGAGGTCGGAGTTGTGCGTAAGCAATATTTGAATTCAGTCCGAGATTTCTAGACCTGTATTTTCACGGGTACAGATCGGACTCTGATCGGACCTAGTGCGAAAGCGCTAGTCCTTAGAGTCTATACAAATATGGTAATAATAAATATTAATCCCAATATTATAAAATGATAATGAATGAAATAATAAATAAATGATAGTTTGCTTGTATTTTAAAATTTTAATTTGCAACGGGTTTCACATATTGTAACGAATAATGGCAAAACAATGCAATGGAATGAAAGAGAAACAGTATTTATAAGTACAGCATGCGAGTATAAGACACGGCATAGCTTATGCCAACGAAGTTGTAGTTCTAGCAGTTCCTACAGTAGAACTTCTGTAGGTATCCGTAGACCTATAGTGGCTCTACGTCTGTAGACGTACGCTCTTAAAATTCCCAAACTGTAGGAGGTGTGATAGTTGAGGCAATCTTTAAGGATTAATCTTCAAGTCATATACCTACTATAGAGGCAGAGAAACCTCAAGAGATAGGTCCTGCTCGAATGTGAGGGTTTTGTAGCACTCACTCTCACTGTGACAATGGACTTACACGCCAAAAGTACGTGAAGCCATTGAAATTAAAAAACATCTAAATTTCAAAAGATCCAATAACTTCCAAATTAAGACCCAAAACTAACTACACATAAAAAAAGGGGACACTCTTAGTAAATTTTTCCAAAAACGATGTCTACACCAAATTCGATCTTCGAGGGAATAAATGGCGCTAAACTTCACAATACAACTATGACAAATACTATCACGATTCCTGTAAACCGCAGTCCTTAAATACAATTACTCGGTTTTTAATATGTTTAAATTTTTTTTTTATAATCGAAAATATGTTTTTTTAACAGAGATCTTTTAACAATGATGCTCTATGTACATATCATTCGCAGTCTGAAAGCGGAACGACAAAAGTGTGCTTAAAGTCAATGTAAGCACACTTTTCTCCTTAGTCGCATGTCAACTGTGTGTCAGTCACCAAGTCTTAAGTGTGCTATAAAAAAGTGCTCAAATAATACATTAACTACGCAAAAAAAAGATCCTCGTATCACCGGTAAATTTATGATGAAGAATTTGAGATGAAATAATTTAGTAAATCGAATAATTATTTTTTCATTAAATATGCTACAATTAATGACAAGTATTCACATCCCTTTCTCTCACGCTTGTCAGAATGAGACTGATGAAAAAACGCGACCAGTACATATTCAGAAATGAAAACTATAGAGACGCTTTTTTTTTAAAGCCCAGTGAACAATGATTAGCAATGTTGTATTTGGTGCACAGAGAGTCAGTGTCGGTAAATTTGAACGGCTTACAAGAAAGGGAACAATTACAAACTAGAGCTACGCTATCTATGCGGTATCACAGACGTATTGTTACCTAGTGATAATTGATGCTTAATACCACCGCAAATCTGTAAAAGCTAATAATTTTCAGCTTTTTTGTACAAAAGAAATGAAAGAGAATTGGCGCCAGTTGGTAGCAAGAGAGAGTAGTTAAGAATCTTACAAACCTAATAAGTCGAGTTTTTTATTATGTATTTTAATTAAAAACGTATAAAACCTCCGACTGAACAGATCTTGATCATTGTCAGGGTTTAAAAAATACTTTACTGCTACTCCACTGATGTCACTGTCCAAATTGAGTTCTAACTTCTACATACGCATCTTCAACTGAAAAAGTGTTTACATTGCTGCCTATTGACCAATAATATTTTAAGCAACTGGTGTGATCGCAGAAATATATAGATAAGGCACTTCAAGCTTATTATGTAGTTATTTGTGGCATGTGCCATATTTCGGCTTTGTTTTTGTGTGACGTGAACTGTCTATATGTCAACGTCATTGCTTATTGGATTTAATACGCACGTTCATTTATAATTTAATCCTTTGAAAGGTATATCATTTAATTGTGTAACCTAAGACAAAAATAAACTAATTATAGTTAAATGTACATACTCGTCCTATAAATTGAAAACTGGAAAGGCGTTCTTCATTGTATTTGTTGTAAGGATGCGACAAACACGGCAGAATTGAAACAATGTATGGTCCGTGTCTCGCTCTTCATAACTGTGTAAAATAAAGGCGTACTTAGAATCTTTACTATTGTATATACACTAAAGGAAAGGCTTTCAAGAAATCACATTATGTGATCATCACTGGTAAATGCCCTAATTCGCTTCTTACGACACCCTTAGACCTGGAACTACCCTATTTTTGCTCCGGGGAAGAAGGATATAATAAGAATTATCATTTTGTTATATGTACATTAATTACCTAATAAGAATTTTCAATTTGTTCATATTTTTTGTCTCAATAAGTTGGGGAAGACGTCGGAAAATAAAATAGTAATCACATTATCTATAGGTATATACAAGTTAACAGCTGTTATTCAATATTCAAAATTCAAATAATATTATTCACTAATTGAAAGTCAAAAACTAGCACCCATTCCAAAAAAAATGCCTCAGACATGAGAACAACGGGCGCAACAAACTCGGCGGCCTACAAAAGACTTACTACCTCGACTTAACCGAGTAGTAGGCATTATAAGTTTGTCTGTTCCTGGTATTAACATTATGTTATTACAGTTTCTAGCAAATTCACTTATGTGCCTATGTACATACATAACCTTATCAAGAGTATATTAAGAAGCAACAGTCAAGATGTTAATTTCTTAAAATTTTGTTCTCAATGATTCTTTAGGACCTTGGTTATAATAGCGCGAATAGCCGTATCTGATGTCAGTGAATTGTCTAATCTTTGTAACCGCGTATGCTGCAGAACTAAGTCTATTCGCCAATCCTTCAATATGGGCCTTTTTGTGATTTGGAATCCAGAGTAATGCCAAGAAATATTAGCAGATTTCACCATTTTATCAACTATCCGTTTAAGAAAACACTTGTATCTACATTTTTGACATTTGTTACAGTATATTTTATATATTTCGCTTTCTTGCTATTTATCAATAGGTTATAAGCGCTAAACCAGTACACGATTTTGGATAGAATATCGTTTTCTTCGTCATACATAACTTAGTTTCTTTTCACTTTGAATATCAGTGAAGTGTCCTCTGTCATATTATTGATTAATATAAAACCTTGACCGAACTTTTATGCTTATTACAAATGTTTTTATTATGAATGGTATGGCAGTACGTGAGACGAATGCAGTGTTGATTCAACAAAATTACTGCGACATGCAAACGTGCCGTATTCGAAGCCGTCCAAACCGTGTTATGGATTGATTTTGGTATTATAGTTTCACATTTTTCACAATAATGTACGGAGTGATTAATCTATAATTATTAATAAGAATATTATGGTAAGCTACATTTTTATTAAGTGTATTAATTAATATTTGTTTTACGAGGTTGGTGTTAATTACTAACTGAAATAATTATCCTGTATATTTTACAAATGCAAAATATGATTTCAGTTAGATTCACATTATATAATTCAAAATATTTTTTTTAAGTTATACTTCTTTAGGCGTGTTATGAAAATATGATAAGAGTGAAATTTTAAGGTGCGCGCGCATCGTTGTAGCACAAAAGTAACAGGGTGAAGTTGATTCATAAAATTTTCTGACGTTTGCGACATTCGTTATTTTTTTTTTTTGGTTTTGTTCATAGCACAGCCGTATTGTTATTTAATAATTAATTGTCAAAGCCATCCTTGCAAGTTTTTTACAATATTGTTCTTTCTACAAACGTAGAATACTAGCACGAAGAATAAATAATTTTAAGGTTTTTTGCTTTGTTAGGCCAAAGAAGTATAACATCTTGCGTGCATACATAGTACACACACACTTTTTTTAAATATAAACACTTGTGTTTAAGTACAGTTATCACTACGTTTTTTTATAGGTTCTCTATGTATTTTAATATAAAATTAACAGGCACTTTTTACTTAAGATTTTTTTAGAAGAAATCTTACATTTTCAGCTACACCATATATAAACCATATACATGGAATATGATATTATCGGTATATTTATACATTTGTATAGACGAAATGACAGCCAAATAATAGGTGACCAATTTAAATTTACAAATGTGTAGGTACGTAAGGTAGAGGTTTATACGATTTATTCTATTAAAAAAACGAAGGAGCTAACAACAATATTTAACAGATAAGGCTTAAACAGATGTCCAGATTTTGTATTAAGACCTTTCTATCGTAATTATTATAGAAATTGCTCAGCTCATATAAAGGCCGGAACACATTAGAGCGGCGCTGCGATGCGCGTCGCTTCACGCTCGATGGTACCTATCGCATTACAACTGCAGTAAGCGCTCGCGTCATTTCTATACCAGTTTGCGTGCGAGCAACATTACAAAAAGAGCGATAGTGACGAGGATTTGATCATTACTTCTTTACTGTGTGCAGAAGAAAAATAATAAAAATGGATCAGAAATAAAAAGAAGAAATGGATTGCTAAAATACTTAATAATAATAATAATTTATTTCCTCGTCTTCTTAATGACTCTGCACTATTTCACATTATTATTTCAGAATTTCGACAAAAATAATCTAGAAACTTAACAATTAACAGTACGCATACTGAAGTAACACGCCGCTTGCTGTGTCGCACTGAGCGTCGTTTCTCTGCGCGTCGCGGCGCTACCTGTTAAAATATTCTCTCGGAGGCAAATATGCCGCGACGCCATCACGGCTCTAGTGCGACATGCCGGCCGGCAACGCTCCTGTGATTCCTCTGGTGTTCCTCGTTTGTCCATGTCCAAAATGATGGGAATAATATTTTGAGGCTTTGTGCCGTTTGTTGGTTATGTGTGTTCCGGCCTTAATACTTACGATATTTTCGTTAATTATTGTCGCACATACATTAAAGGAATTAGTAAAATCTTATTTAAAAAAATTAATAATCTAATCATGGCTGCGTTTTGACATTTACAATTTATGACTAGGGTACTTTTTTGACGTTAAATCTATGGTGACAATAAGGGAATTTTCGCAAAAATAATATCGGTGTAAATATATATATTTTTGAAGAATAAAGGTGAAAATATACTTTAACTAGTGAAATCAATTCAATTTATATTGTGTTTTAGTTCACAAAAAATATTTTTAGTTGGTAATTAGTGAAATAAATATTTTTTTTTTGCAGTGATACCTATGGCTTGTAATGAGTGACTTAAAACGTGAGCACCATCCGTTACTATGCGATGAATATTCTGATGAAGAGATTCGTGTTCAAGATAGCAATCCTCTCAAACGACTCCATACAATTCCGTACAGTGGTAGAGCGAGATGTCAGGCTAGGGGAGCCGCAGCTATTATCAAACGCTGGCCAGGTCAATAAAGATTATTTATATGAAAGAGGGGGTAAAAATACACTCATCCCAAGTACTCTAGAATCATTTGTAACAATCTTTTCACTATGTCAATAAAGGACGTGACGAGCAGGACGTTTAGCTGATAATAATTGTTACGCCCTGCCCATTACAATGCAGTGTAATCGCTCAGGATTCTTGATAAACCCAAAAACTCAGTGCGGCACTGCAATTGCGCTCGCCTCCTTGAGAAACAAGATGTTATGTCTCATTTGGCCAGTAATTTCACTAGCTACGGCGCTCTTCAGACCGAAACACAATAATGCTTACAAATTACTGCTTCGCAGCAGAAAAAGGGTATAGTACCCATAATCTAGCTGGCATCCTGTGCAAAGGAGCCTCCCAGTGGTATAGTATAGTAGATTTTATAGAGGAATATGATGCATGGTTATTGTCTGGTTTTTTTTTATGGAATAGGAGGACAAAGGAGCGTACGGGTCACCTTGTGTTAAGTGATCACCGCCGCCCACATTCTCTAGCAACACCAGAGGAATCACAGCAGCGTTGCCGGCTGGTTCTGTGTAGGCCACCTAAAATTGTTTAATATTATGTTAAGTAGGCTAAGTTATTATATGATTTAAAAGATGGGTATGTGTAGAGCTCATTTTTAGCCTTTCAAAGATATTATGAGATTTTTAAAACTTATGCTGTGATCGTAGTAACACGTTTGTATTATATTTCTATCACTCTCCTGTCGCTGGCCTCTACGTCATATTCGCATCTCATGCTTGTACTGAAGAAAAAAGAAGATTTTTCACGAAAATTAATGTTTTCTATTTAAATATAAAATTAAATAAAAAATACGAGAATTTAGGAAATAGTCTACTTTTTCCGTCACAAGATGAGTATGGTTATATATTAAAAAAAAAATATTTAAAATGCTGCACATAAGATGATTTAAAATTTAATTATCGGACATAGACTTAAACGAAATTTTATCAAATATTTACATAAAAACTCCAACGATTACAAAACTTACATGAGTGTAATACAATAACTAGGTGAACCGGCAAACATTGTTTTGCAGAAAGAGTTCGACTGTTTTTTCTCCATACATAGCTTATATAGACACTCAAAATTTGCCTTCCTATTGGTAACAGAATTTTAAAAAATTGGTTCAATAGATTTATTGTTAAATGCTGGCAGCGGTCATGTGTTGCAAGAGAATGTTGGGGGCGGTGATCACTTAACACTAAGCTATATTATTGTCAAGTTTCATTAAAATTCATCTAGTAGGTAGTGTTTGCGTGAAAGAGTAACAAACATACAGCCATACTTTCCCACAAACTTTCACGTTTATAATATTAGTACACCATACTTTAAATACCAACCCCCTTATTCATAATGGTCCGCTAACTTTAAACAGTCTTAGGAGTGTTTTTTCTCATTCTGACTTAGGTCAATAGAAAAATGATAGAGGGAGAATTAGCAATGCTTTAAGTTAGCAGACTATTATTAATAAGGGGGCAAATGTGCATTAGAAATAAATTATTAATCGTTCACTATTTTCGCAATAATGGCATACACATAAAATATATATTATATGCTGTCGCGGGCTTGTTTCTAATTTTATTTAAGATAAACAATTAAATTATACTTTTTGTAACTTATTCAGGTTTTTGCAGTGCACATATGAATAGCTCGCAGGTAGCAGATATATTTCCTACTTACTGACAATTATCATATTATTTTGGTTAATTCACACTATCTTAAAATATATATATAAATTACGTGACACGTTGTTTGGACTCCCTAAAGTAAGGAACGGATTTTAATGGGGATTACTTCATGGAGTGCAGTTTAGTCCAACTTGAGAGATAGGATAGTTTTTATTTCGATTTGGGTCCCATATTATTTTCATTTAAAATAATTGTTTTGTATGGACATATTTTCTAAGAGATAATTTAGTGACGCACGGTTTGACAGTTCCGCTGTGAAATAATTTCATTATAACAACAGGGAGCATTTTTTACGAAATAGTTATTGATGTTTTGAAATATTATTGCCAAATTCCTATTAAACAGTATTTTTTAGCTAGTATATACAGCTAGTATATTTATAAATTATAGCCTGTGTCTTGATGTGTAATTCTGATGTGTAAACTATATATTATTGTAAAGTTTCATTAAAATCCATTCAGTAGTTTTTGTGTGAAAGAGTAACAAACATACATCCATACATTTATACAAACTTTCGCATTTTTAATATTAGTAGGATCCATAAATATTCTTACAAACTTGATCTTCACGTTTACAATATCAGTAGTACTCTAAATACTTATATTTTGTTATAGGATCAATTTGTCGCTACTAAATGTGCGTAAGAAATAAACTAATATTTTTTTGTATTTATGGTTCACTATTTGGGCGATAATGGTTTACATATAAAAGATAGTTATATGCTGTCGCGGGCTTTTTTCTACGATAACTTAAGATAAACAATTATAATGCATATTATACTTTTTGTAACTCATACAAGTTTTGCAGTGCACACATGAATACCTCGCAGATTGCAGATATATTTCCTACTTACTGACACTCATAGTATTGTTTTAGATAATACACACTACCCCCCTTATTCATAATGGTCCGCTAACTTTAAACAGCCGCTTAGGAGTGTTTTTTCTCATTCTGACTTAGGTCAATAGAAGAAGACAGAGTGAGAATTAGCAATGCTTTAAGTTAGCAGACTATAATGAATAAGGGGGTACATCTTTATAAATTATAGCCTATGTTTTATTCTGATGTGTGAATTATATTATTGTACAGTTTCATTAAAATCCATTCATTAGTCTTTGCGTGAAAGAGTAACAAACATGCATTCTTACAAACTTTCGCATGTATAATATTAGTAGGATGAAATACTATTCGAACAATTAGAAAAAAAAAATATATAACGCTTTAATACTTTACGGCCTCAATCACATTACTGTTAACAGGATTACTCAATAACATTGTTGATAATTTTACAAAAGCATGTCACATTAATTGGCTTTTTTAAATTTCAGATCATATGTCCTCGTTGTTAATGTACTGGTGGATGGGCCTCGCAATGGTTGGTATAACTGTGTTCATAATTTATAATAGCGTCCTTGCTGTAGCAATAATCCCACCACACAGATATAATAAAATACAACATAAAGAAAATCCCGTTACTGATACACCCATGAAATCTATATCCCAAAAATCTGATGTTTACATGCACGTAATTGTGGCTGAAAATGAGACTATAGATATTCCTTTTTATTTATCATACATTGAAATAATATCCAAAAAATATCATTCGTACCAGTATAACCTATTAGTGCTCATTAACGATACATTCTTAAATGAGTCAAATTTAAGTGATTATGAAAATAATGAAATAGCCTTAGATTCATTATGGAAAGAAAAAAAAATTAAAATGAAATCAAAATCATTTGACAATATACGCGTCCGCTACAAGCCATTAAGTCAATTTATGGATAAATCACCTTTAAAAAAGTATTGGAGACGTTTACCAAATAAGTTTATTCCATTTTTTGTAAGATGTATTTCGATTTGGAATAAGGGTGGTATTTCTATCAATCCATCAGTTTTAACACCACAATCACCGCATCCTAATTATATGTCAAAGGTGAAAAATATTTTAGAAATATCTGAAGGCTCTAACTATTTTAAAAAGTCACCAAAAAAAGTGTTTCGTCCTAAAATAAAAAAGAAAGTAAATAATATTCGTGATATCATTGAAGCCTTAGAAAACGACAATGCAACTGATTATGATCAGACACACCTTTCCTTAGATGAAGAAGAAAATGTAGCGGTATCAATAAAAGTTACCAAGGATGACAAATATGCAAATTTTCCTACAAAGTTAGTCGAAATGGGGAAAACTAATTCTGGCATTAATGACACGAGAAAATATAGTTTACTGCGCAGGCAAACACGAAAAAGCCTAGATATTTTTCATGATATTGTCAACAAGAAGAATCAAGCAAGTAATGAAGAAGATGCTGAAGCTAAAAATAAAACACATTACCAGAAAATACTTCCAATGTTTTTTAAATATATACTTCCCATTTCAAACTGGACTCAACCTGCTGATGATGATCGGAAGAAAAATGTACATTCTAACATTAATACCACATCCTATGATGAAAAACCAGTTGGTAGCATCTCGAGGGAGACGAATAAAATAAAAGGTTCGGTCTCCGTCAGAGAACCACAAATGATGCCTGATGAGTATTTGATTGATAGAGTAAATCATACTGCTGTTAACAACAATCGTTCGCCTGACTTAAGAATTGATTTGAAAGGAAATATTGTTGCTACCAACGTACCTTGCCATGCATTTTTAGGAACTATATTCAACAACGCAATTCATTTTATTCGAGAAGAAACTGTCACTGATTTTATTATCTCGGAGTTGTCCTTTTTTTGTAATGGTGTTTGGAGCTCTTGTAAGGGAGTTGATGTAATTTTAGTGTAATTTATATTTTATAAACATATAGAATAAAATGATAGTTTTAATAATATTATTAATATAAAAATTTATACTCTAGATTTTTATTTTTATAATGATGTCAAATAACTAAGAAAGGAATAATATTGGAAGGGACAGATTACTATTGTTTATTTGTTGCACAATATTAAAAAGTTATTTTATTATGTGGTAAAATAATATACGATGCTAATGTAAAATCATTTATTTCCATTACCGCATATCAAAGGAATGATAATGATATTGTGCACAATATTCATAAATTTCAGATTTTCGTTATGAGTACAGACTGTGAAACAGAAATTATTGGATAATTTAATAATAATGTTAGTAGGACTAGATTCAAGTTAATTCTATACTAAACTGTATCTATTAATTTAGACAATATCTTAAATTTAAAGTTAAGAGAACTTCACTAATGAAGAAATTTCATTACATTAATGCTAAAGAATTGCACTTTATTGGTTTTTAACACATCCAGAAACTTTATTTGTTATGGTGCAACATTTTTAACTTCAATCGGTAATTCGAATCTGCTATTCCATGAATAATTAGACCTTTTACAACCCTTCACATTTATTATTCTTTCACACCTCTTGCTGATGGTCCAGAACACAAAATCTTTTGGACAACGCAAGACATGACCAGTTATATTTCCATAAATTGAACGCGAGCATTTCAGGAAAGCTGAAGAACATTCTTCGTTTCTCTCGAACTGATAATATCCGACATTAGAACAGGCATAGCTTCCCGTGTCGACTGTAAACTGAAAAACAAGCATTAAAAAATATAACTATTAATCCCTCATCTCTCAATCCCCAATCTCATCAAAACTAAATAAATCTACATTAGGATAAACTTAAATAGTATGTTACTTATTTAGAGAAGTTAAATGATTATTTGTCTTCTAAAATTACAAATTATTGACAAGATATACTTTTAATCGAATTCAAAGAAGTCAAGGGGTTTTATTAATTCGTGTAAATTTCTTTGTTTGTAACCTTAAATCTTTAAGGTTTTGTTTTTTCATTTGAAAGAGTATCATATTGTAGTAAATCCGTCTCATTATAAAAATCTAGTGTGAAAATAAAACCTATGACTAATAGAGGTAACTCCTGATGTTTTACGTATACATATAGAACTTCTGCTGTTATTATATATAGTATGTATTTTATGGGTATTTCAAACGGCGAAAGATAGGTATATAATAAGATAAATTTGGAGTCCAAATATATGAACTGGTGATGAAGTCGGAAGGTAAACGAAAGTATTTATGATTATTGGAATAATCATGTGTTTCAAATCATTCTCATAATGTGGATGCGAAACTTCCACGTGTTGCTGGAGAGCATGTGCGGCGGTAATCATATTCCATCAAGCGTTCTGTATGCTTGTCTATATATAATTGTTTGTATATTATTATAAATTTACTTACTGGTTCGACTGAGTTGCTACTTAATCGCTTAATACGATGTGTTTGGGTCATAGCTCCATTACATTTTTTTTCAGCTTTGCTTTCATTAACACATTGGACTTTGTTTTCATCATAGATTGTATTATTCGGACAGTAAAAGGTAGCAATTTTCAAATCGTGATTCTCCTCATCTTCGAGACATTGGTAAAACATATTACAGTATTTAGGGTGTCTTCTAAATGAAGTTGGACATACATATAAATATTGGTTTTTGTCAGTATTGGGACAATCTTTAGCAGGTGTCTTTTCTGTAGTAGAATTATCTGATGACTCTGTCGTGGTTTCAGTAGTTGTTGGTTGTTGTTCTGTGGTTGTTTGTTGCGTACCTTCACTTGTTGTTGATGTAGTAGTTGTTTCAGTGGCGGTAGTTTGATCTGTGGTTGTCTTATCTGTGATTGTCGTTTGATCTGTAGTTGTTTTATCTGAGACTGTTGTTTGATCTGTTGTTGTTTTGTCGGTGACTGTTGTTTGATCTGTTGTTGGTTTTTCTGTTACTGTTGTTTGATCTGTTGTTGTTTTTTCTGCCACTGTTGTTTGCTCTGTTGTAGTTTTTTCTGCAATTGTTGTTTGCCCTGTAGTCGTTTTTTCCATGACAGTGGTCTGATCCGTAGCTTTTGTTGACTTAGTAGTTGTTGTGGTCTTGACTGTAGTCGATTGCTCCTCTTTTGTCGTTTGACTGTTAGGTGATGTAGTTTGTTGCGTTGGTTTTTTAGTGGTTGTTGTAGTGCTAGTAGTGGTATTTTGTGAAGTATAGCTACAGTTACGAGGGGGATATACTGATTCTTCATAATTGCATGTTTCTAAAGATGGATCCCATATCGTTCCTTCACCACATTCAAAATAAAATATTGAAAAAGTTTTACCATCGTTGTTCCAGTCAACACACCTATAGAATTTTTTACAATCATATTGATTAGCATAGAACCCTGCTTTACTACATGTGAAGTTATTGTTTCCAGCCTGGTGTTGTTGGTCATTACTGCTGGAGTTTGTACTCATTGTTGTGGTACTTTCCGTAGAAGAGTGTTCGGTACTTGTTGATTGCTGATTGCTGGTTGAGCTCGAGGAATACATTGGTGTTGTGGTAACATCATTTGAATTTGTACTAGTTAATGGACCCTTGCTGTTTGTAGTGGCAGTGGATGAATTATTTTGATTCGATGAACAAGACGGCCGAATTACATCATTGGGATGATTGCATGTTGTTATATCTTGATCCCATATAGTACCTTCCCCACAATCAAAATCATATTTAATAAATCCTCCCTTACCATCTTCTACGCAACGGTAAAATTTTTTGCAGTCACTAGTGTTACCATAAAATCCAACATCTTTACAATCATTTTCTTTAATAGTAGACATGGATGATGTTTTAGTTGTCATTGTTGTGTCTCCTTCTAATATTGTCGTCTTGGGTGTATTTGCACTATTTGATGAAGTTGTGGAAGTGGTCTGTGAAATTTCTGTAGATGATGCTGCGATTGTTGTTTTAGGTGATTTTGTGGGACTGTGTGTAGTTGTACCAGCTGAAGTGGTTGATACGGTTGTACTCTGGTTTTCCATTTCTGTTCCATCGTGTATTATGGGTTTATTTGGTAGACTTTCCTGATTAGGTGAGCTATTATCAATATGTTGACAACTTGGAACATTATAGATGTGATTACATGTATTAATCTTGGTATCCCATGCTGTTCCTTCTGCACATACAAAATCATACCTTTGAAGTCCTCCACGTCCATCAGACACACATCGGTAAAAGCGTGTACAATCATCTTTATTTTCATAAAATCCTTCCGATTTACATTCTTCTGATTGTTGTGGCTTTACTGTAGAAGATTGTTTCGTATTAGAATATAATGGTGTTGTTTCGCTGTAATTGATTGTTTCATTATCGACTAACGGATTTTTAGAACTTGAAGGTGATGGTGAAACACGGATTGTTGTAGACTCAACTGTCAATGTAGCTTGTGCAGCTGGCTGGGTACTAGAATTAGATGTTGTACGATTGCAACTTATACCTGTATCGTAATCGCAAGCTAATATTTCTTGAACCCAAATAGTACCTTCTCCACAACTGAATTCATAAATGTCGTACTTCTCAGCATTGCCCCTAACACACCTATAAAACTTTTTACAGTCTTCATTATTTGCGAAAAATCCTTCAGATGAACATTTATCTTGATTAAATGTGTTGATGGGATAAGGTTCTGATTCATCACTAAATGGTTGAATGGTTGAATGTTGGATTTCTTGTGCTGTTGTTGTTAATGCTGAGATGGTGGATGGGGTGCTGGCAATCAATGATTGGGTTGTTGTAATTTGTAATTTATTGGTATCAGTTCTACATGAATTGTCAAAGTTATAATTACAAGCTTGAATTTCTTGATCCCATACTGTGTTTTCTCCACATATAAATTCATATTGAATAAAATCACCTTTACCATTATCAACACATCTATAAAATTTCTTACAGTCATAAACATCACCAATAAAACCACTACTTTCACATTTGGAAGTTTTTTTGCTTACATACACTTCTGTGGTTGTGGGATTTATTGAGATAGTTTGCCTTGATACAGTTTCTATAGGATGAAGTTTGTTACTCTCAAAATATGGTGTAGTCAACATGTGTATTTCGTTTTTGTTGAAGGACTTACAGTTCCTAACAGTCATCAAAGAACTGCAGGCTAAGATTCTTAAGTCCCACGCTGTGCCTTCTTCACAAGTATATTCATAGCGTATGTAACCATTGCTATTGTTACTTACACATCTATAGAACTTTCTGCAATCTTCCTCATGGTTCATGAATCCTTCCATTTTGCACTTATTTTCAATTTGGTTAGTGACTGGCCTAGCTGATGAAATATAAGTAGTAGCTGTCGTGGTTTCTCTTTTAACTTCATCACTCTTTTCGCGACACTCATTAACAGCCCAAGCATGATTACAAGACTCAATCCTGGAATCCCACACAGTGCCTTCTCCACATGAAAACTCATATTGAATAAATTTGCCATTACCGCTATCAACACACCTATAAAATTTCTTACAGTCTTGGGAGTCTCCAATGAAACCAGATATTCGGCACCGATTCTGTAAATTTTTGATCGGCTTATCAATTGAGTGAGATGCATTATTAGTTGTGCTTATCAATGGGTTGTTTTCATGAAAACCATATGAACTGTCATTATTTAATATATGATTTGTTATTGTCGATGATTGCATGAAATGAACAGAAGAAAATGGTGCATTTGAATATCCCGAGGATGTTATGTTATGCTTAGGTGTGACTGTTATATTACGTTTTTTTACTTCATTGTCTTCGTTGTACACATTATAGCTATTTAGTGTTTGTGAACTTGCATTTATTGGAGGTTTAGTAACGGATGTTGTTGTTATTGTTAGTATGTCTTTTCTGTCACTTTCACAGCCCTTAACAGACCATGCATAATTACATGCATTATTTTTTTGATCCCAAACTGTACCATCACTACAAGTAAATTCGTATTTATTAAAGCTTCCCCTTCCATTTTCAACACATCTATAGAACTTCTTACAATCCTGTATGTTTTCAAAAAACCCACTTTGGGAGCAATCATTGCTTTTATTCTCAATAAACTTTTTGTTATTAGTCGTGCTGTTATTGAATTTATCATAAATATATGGATTTGATGGTGATGTTACACTAAAATTATCAATATGTGTCGAATTGTTAATACCGTAATGAAATTCTGAAAGTGATGGGTTAGTCGACGATTCAAAATTAGGCTTTGTGAACTTTTCATAGTAAGACTGGTGAACTGGTGTTTGATAGTGTTCTTCTTTCATTAGATTTTGTGATTGTGGTTTGAAAAGCTTAGATCCATAACCTGATTCAAGATTTTCATCAAAGTCTAACTCATTACTCACCTGCGTTTTAATAGTTGTAGGTGAGTGATTTATACTTTCCTGGATAAAATTATCCTTTCTACATCGACTATTACGTGCTAGCCAAGGATGATTACACCCTTGTAAGCTGTCATCCCAAATTGTTGCATCGCTACAAGAAAACTCGTACCGAATAAAACCACCCCGCAGGTTCTCAACACATCTATAAAATCTTTTGCAGTCTTTGCTGTCGCCCATAAAACCCGATGATGTACAAGTTTCAGTTGCTGTGGATGCTATTATATTATTTAACTGTGCATCTGGTTTCTCAACAATACTTTGTGTTGTTGTGATTATTGGCCCAGAAGATTGATATCCTTCTAAAGACTGGTTATGATCACTATACGGTGGCATATATGCACTCGGGTCAACATTGACTTTGGATCCCCAGTTAAAAGGATCCTTTGTTGTTAAAGGTGTCGGTAACTCATATTGATTTTCGTTTATATCGTTTACATTCACATGTCTATCGAAAGTCATGCCACATTCAGTTCGCTTAGTACTGCCTGGATGGTTACACACCTCTTTGTCAGCATCATAGATTGTACCTGGGCCGCATTGAAACTGTGAATACAAAAAAAAATACATTTTATCTTATACAATCGAGCGGCTGATCTTTGACTTCATTTGCATAGATTTATTTTACACAGTAATTGGACAATTGAACATATTTTTACAATTTTACATTTTACAAAAATCTGTTCGTTTGTTCCATTAAATCTTCAAAATGACTTAAGCAATTTTGACGTGACTGTCACTGACAGATAATTCATTATTACAATATTTTGGTGCAGTAGAAGCTTGTGCCTTTCATTAGGGGACAACTGAGCGTTCCCACCGCATACCCAAGTCCTTTTGCTTTTATAGTTCATATGCAGCTTTAAATGTTGGAGACTTAAGAGCGGAGTTAGGTTGATCGTTATCAAAATGAATCTAGTTAAATGTTCCTAAAATAGCGAACCACTTTTGAGTGAGAAGAGTGATGGAAGCCGTTTATTTGGGGCACAAAATGACACTGAGGCCTGCTGTCAATAAAAGATATTTGCGAGACAAAATACCTCTCTATCACAAGCTAAAAGTTTTGATGCAACCTTTGGTACATACACCTTGGCTCCTAATCAGAAGTTTGCAGAGAGGTTTGCAGCAGATTTTCGCAGCAGGGTATGGAAATGAAAAACTAATCTGTTACAAATCACATTATAAGGTGAGACTGCTAAGCTATTTATTTATTTACAAAAAATATATTTTAAGACACTATTTCGAAAAGAAATTCCGTCTAATTTTACTAATGAACGTTTAGGGACTATGCAATGTATTGGCCGCAATTAACTGTAGTTAATTTTAGTTTACTCTGTAAGTATTTTTAAAGGAAATTATGTAAGGAATTGAAAAAAATATGGTTGCTCAGTCAGGCAACGTTAAGGTTGCCATTTTGTACAGGTATATTATTGTTCATTATTAATATTCATTTTTTTTTTTTTTTAAACAATTATTTGAGGAAATGTGATACGGTGCTGATGCAGATTATTTATTTTATTATTGAAACTTTTTCTATGACTATTAGGATAAAAGAGATTATGATGCGGTTACGCCACGGCGTACAGTTTCAATCTTAAGGCCGTTTTTCAATATAGGTCCTTAAAGGCCGGCAATACTTTTTGTATTTCATATAAGCATTACAGAGGAGTATGGGCGGCGATCATCAGGCCCCCGACCATCTTTTTTTTTTGAAATAAGCTTTAAACTGATAACAACTTGACCAAATACTCGCAGATCTGAAATTTGATTTTGATTTATGATTTTGTCATATTTTGTCGTAATCTTTAACTATTTTAATTAAACACTTATTTATTGATCAAAACTATGGCCAATTTCTCCCATCAATTAAATTTTTATTTAAAAAGGGCTCTTGTGATCTTTTTAAATTTTTGCTCAAAACAAAGTATTCAATAAAAGTTATACATCTAAATACCATGAAATCCCCTAAAGTGTTTAACTGGGTAAGTTGTCATTAAATAAATTTAAAAAAAGAAGAAAAAAAGTAAATTGTAATTATATCTCATAATATTATTATAGTTAACATAATAGTTTATCATTGTATATATTTTTGACGTTACCTTATAAACTGTGTAGTGTCCTTTATTCGACTTTGTACATCTATAAAAGATGGAGCAGTCATTTTGATCACCTTGGAACCCCTCACCAAGGCATTTGATAGGATCTGGCTGAAGCCCTGAGTATAGTTTTACCACGTGACCGTTAACACGGCCATCCCGAAGACCTGCGTGTTCTGAAATGACCATTACATCATTATTATATAATCAATTAACATTTTTTCTATTAGACAATCTCATAAAACTCATTGTTGGACATCTGCCATAGAATGAAAATAACAAGACGGATGCATCTTTAAAATAGATATAGCAATTATATGTTTGTAACAGAAGCAGTAACAGTAAACAATGTAAAATAACAATTAATTAATAAGGTAAATAAATTTTGTAACAGTAAATAATGTTGCCCCCAACTAGTTTGGGAAATCTGTTTATCTAATCGGTACTAGTCGGTAGGAGTATGCCTAGGTATATAGCCATGGTTTCCAAATTAGATTGATTTTTTATGACTGGAACTGAAGGGACTGGACGAGCAGGACGTTCAGCTGATGGTAATTGATACGCAATGCCGTTCAGGATTCTTGAAAACCCCAAAAATTCTGAGCGGCGCTATTGCGCTCGTCACCTTGAGGCATAAGATATTACGTCTCAATTGCCTAGAAATTTCACTAGCTACGGCGTACTTCAGGCGGAAACACAATAATGTTTAAACATTATTGCTTCACGGCAGTAATATATATTATCAGATCACGATATACTTATATATTATTTGTACAGCATTTGAGCATTTACCGCCTTTCTATAATTCTCCCTTTTTTATTAGAGTTGGTTCTCTCTGCATCTTCTACGTGTGCTCAAAGGAGCAGTTCGGGTTGATACCAGCAGCCGAATTCCACCACTGGACATTCTACAACCGGGCGTTTTGTAAGAAATATCTTAGATTCGACAACCAATTTGTGGAACCAATTACTGGCTACTCTTTTCCCCATACGACTCAGGGACCTTCCAGCTTTAGAAGATACTTCCAACGCAAAGGGCGGAATCGCACCACTTGACCTCTGGTGTTGCGGATGTCTAGGACGGTTGCCTGAATACTTCCCGTCTTGTGTACCTTTGCCCCCCTCTTATATAAAAACCCCAAAGACATAGTTTAACAAACAATAATGTTTGTCATGTTACAATTGCAACTACCGGGATTCGAACCCAGGACACCCTATAAGCGCCCTGATTTCAACCTCAGATAAATTATATAAGAACAAGAATTTATTATTATTAAAATTAAAACACGGAGTTGTCGTTGTTATATTATTATGTATATTTATTATAAGATGATTAAGAATTGTCTGCAGCCTGGTGGGTTATAATCTTAATATCTTTTGTAACATTTAGCTCAAAGAAATAAATAAAAAACAACCTTAGATCATTTATATGTCAAGATAGACTGTGACAGCTGTGAAAACGTCGAAAAAAATGTATTTTCAGCAATGCACGCTCACTAACATAAAGTGTGATGCAAATTGCGAGTTTAAGACGTAGCTTGTCACGCACACTAAAGTAATGAACCTGGCCTGTTTTCATCGGTTGTCTACCAGCTGGAGGCTCAATCTAGACGTTAAAACTAATTATCTAAGGTTTACATGAATGATAAGCGAATTAGGCTAGTTGTCAGTTGTCTCTAATTAGCAATTTCTTTATAAGTGGCACAGAATAATTATATGAAGTAAGAATTAACCTATAACTTACCAGTGCCATCGGAAACAATGATGTGAGATGCTATAACTATGACCTTAAATATCGCCTTATATAAATTCATTATTGTAAACTGGTAGAAATCCTTAGAACTTAGTCCAATACCGCCCGATTATCATTCTATGTTCTGTAACAAATAAACATTATTAGTAAGAATACCCTTTTATGATTGAATATTTTTAATTTTTATGGAATGGATGCTAAGTGATCAGCGCTGACCACATTCTCTTGCAGCATTGAAGGAATTACAGGAGCGTTTCCAGCTTTGTAGAAAAGTGTATGTACTATTTTATATAATATGACGTGGACTTATTAGGATATAAGAAGTAGGTATATAATATATATATATATATATATACATAGCCTACATATATATATGTAGGCTCGTTCGGGTAAGATTGCTTTGAACAGTCAGAGCCAAGTTTCTAAGAGTAATTTATATACACAATAATAATTTTATAAACTATTTATTTACAGCCGTTCCCAATATTTAGTCTATCCCTTACTTGAGATAAAAATCGTTACTATCGTTGAATTTTCTGTCCCAATAAAATTATCGACGGTAACTCACTTTATCCGTACACGCTGTCTGTCAATAGGACGACGTATAGCTTACCAGCGATAGAAGTTTATATGGAAATTGCAATTCACGCGTCCCAATATAAGGCGATAAGAATGACTTATCGGGTATATTGGGACAGCTTCAGATTATTGACAGCTAACTACTGACAGTAGAAGGTATTAATTTATCTCTATCTGTAGATAGTATATTGGGAACGGCCGTTAATTAAACAGTTTAAAAACAGAGTTTAATCTTAACAAATTGTACTCGCCAAAACCTTAACGTTTCTTAAAGATATAGCGCTCTAACCAAACAATATATAATAGTTTAAAAAACAATACCTTTTTAGTTTTTACAGTGCACACTTATTAGTTCACTCTTCGAATACATACTTACTATATTATGTTATTAACCTAACATAAACAAAAATGTTCAGTAAAACTTTTTACGTTGGATTTTATACAACACTTATTAAGATTTGGTGTTTGACTGAGTTGCCTAAGTTTTATGTAATTGAAAACCTTTGGTATAGTTAACTTAGTCATTCCCCATATTAATTATTAAACTTTGGCTGAAATAATTTTCTTTTTCATACACATTTTATACATTAAATTTATGTCCATCACTAGAATGGTATGCATATCGATACAAATGACTGTACAATATTGTATATTTTTATTGAAGAGCACAAAAAAAATGCTGGGAGAGTTTCTTGCGCCACTTCTTCTCTCTCAGAGCGCCATTTGTTTCCGAAGCGGTAGTAGTATCTAGTAGTTATCAGAAATGACATCAAAAAGAATTCTAAAGGAATCAATTTTGAGAAAATAAATGCCTTTTATACCTTTTAATCCTATTAAACACTAAAATTTCTGAAACATGTTTCAAACAACTGATTATAATCTTTATTGCAACTTTCTCTGAATCTTTTGCTTATTCAATATTTATTTACTAATATAACGCGGCCTACTTTTAACTAATAGTTAAACCTTCTCCAACGCAGCCTAATATCTCGATATCATCCGATATCAGTTAAAAGAAAACAAGTCGTTAAAAGTCAAATTTACAATAAGTCGTTATTGGAATGTAACCACACTAAAAACATGCTATAAACCATAATTTGCGATCATCGTAAAGTATTCCCAGGATCTTTAATTAATTCTCTTTTCATGTATAACATTATAAAGAACGAGAGCGCAACTCTTTCAAGAAAGAAATATTGCATTAGGATTTATTCAAATGAGGTTCGCAATATAAAACAAATTTACTCAATAATTCACGAATAATTTGTATAAGGCGTAAGAAAGCTTAAATAAATGTATTCACTTTATATATGTAATAACTTGATAGTGCATTTTTATGTTGTAGGAAAATAATCCATAGCATTAAATAACTTTGATTTTTCAAAAAACGGAGTTCCAGTTATAGATGAGGTATAACCAAGAGAGAAGTGTTTTGAATAATTAGTGGATAACGTTTTAATACCGACTTTAAGAGGAGGAGGTTCTCTTTTTATCGGATTGATTTTATTTTTTCCCCGATTACTCGATAATACCTGAACTGATTTGTAAAAAAACTTTTTTGCTTGCAAGCGTATAAATTCTCAGCTGCCATATCACTCGTTAGGATCTGATGATGGAAGCCTGGAGAAATCGAGGAACTCTTCGTATTTTCCTAAACACTTGACGCCCTTGCAGTATTTTTTATAGTGATTTGTATATTTGCTTTCGGAAAGTAGGTAAGTATAATTGGTGAAGTCGAACTGATGAGGACAAAAAATATATAATTAATCTCAGAAGTGATTGATGTCTGGTTAAAAATAACATATTGTTTATATTTAAAATTCTTCGAATCATAATATTCATTATGCGTATAAAATACAGACACGAACGTAAACATTGATAGGTTAAATGACGTGGTAAATGCGCAGTAAATCCAACCAATAAATACAGAAAATGATCGAGATAGCGCCCTGCTGATTCGTGCCTAGCAGTTTCTTGGACGTGCAGTCGCTGTAAAGGTCACGTGTGTAAGTCTTCGTAAGAACAAATCGACGCATCGGCTGCTAGTTCATTGGCACGAATAATTATGGCTTGATATGCTGCGAGTAAAAAAGCACTACTTCGGGTTGTTTCTTTGTATCGAGATGACACACTGCCTCTATGGCGTGTAGGCATATAACCTGTTGCAGGCCGATAATGATTATACTTCGTAGAATATACAGGGTGTGAAAAAGAGCTATTATAGTTGGTTGTTTTGGGCCCTTCATGTGGTACTTCGGCCAAAGATTGATGTATTCTTACTTGATATGCCGCTCTTAATAGATACCTCGTGTAGACATCAGTGATCCGCGGAGGCAGAGATAAATTATTATTCATTGTCAATTTTCTCGACTTAACCTGCATGTTTCACCTTGTGTGATGTATCTTCCTTATCTGTTAATATTATAGTCATTTGGCACTAACTAATCTACATTTTACAAATAGGATACTTTTATTTCGAAATTTTGAGAGTTTTTAATTCTTTACATTGTAATTTAATGATTTGTAAAACGATAAAGCTGTAAATGTTGATCTAAAGGAGCAGCAGTGAGATTATTGCCACTTCTTCTCATTAAAGATCAACTTTTTCCAAAGTGGTGGTAAATGTAAATAGAAAAGAAATTTTGATAATCATAAGTCTCATTTCCTTGACCTACATGGTTGTAGTGATTTTGATTTTGGTCTGAAGGATAGAACCCAGACAAAGTCGCAGACGAAGCTAGTAGCTTTTAAGAAACAACTGGAACTATCCGAAAATTCTAGTTTCCACAATTTGCTGTGCTGACGTCACAGTAATGTGAATGACAAAAACATTGCCAGTCTCTAAGGCAGGCGCTATTTAGCTGACAGACCATAGTGTGTTGTGAGCCGACTACGCCTTTACAGGGTATTGGTATTGAATTCTTGTAAAATAATTACAATAAAAGTGTGTTTGTACTCATATATACACACGCAAGTACGGTTGCAGATAGAACACAATTGTACTAAAGAAGGTATTAAAACAACCAATGAAAATATTATCGTACCGCAATATGAAGTTAAATTAAAAAGTTAAGTTTACTTAAATATCATTATAATTATTTTTATACAATTAGAAAGAACTTCTATGATAAAAACTGTGTTCAGTAGAGATATGAGTTGCAAGAGTCTTATGGCAGTTGAAGTATGATACAAATGGTCTAGTTGGCCAACTTACGTCAGGGTGTCAAAAATAAGACGATGTGCGCGCGCATCGTAAAAAATCACTCTTATAATTTTTTCCACACGATAACGGTCCCTAACTCACATAAAACATTCTTTAAAATCTTTTTAAAGTGCTGATAATGAGTAATCTATTTGGAATAAGCAAGCTTCAAAAATATTTAATTTAGAAAAAATATTTTCAGATAAACCTAGGACAAAGTGGAATAAATTTGAAATTAAAATATTTCAAAGTTGTACCTTAAGTTCACTGTTTAGCTGAATCTATGAATTTGAATATATTATAGAATTGTTTAGCAACTGCAGGAGTCTGTGTAACATTCAACTTGTGGTAAACTATTTCTGTTCACCCTCCGGGTATGTTGTGCGACATGAAATTAAATTATTCCACCTTGCTCGTATATAAACTTATCATTTTACTTTTGTTGCGATGAGAGCAAATTGCATAAGATCGACATATTTATTACATCTCGTCGTAGATGCAAGTGGAACCGGTTCAAAAAGAATCCCTTAACAGCTGTTGTGGTCAGAACTCAGACTTCATAGCAGAATACTTTTTCTACTCTTTATGAAATCTCTTATAGATTTATATTGTTTTTTTTACGTGAGCCGAGGAATAATGATTAATAAGTTGATAAGAGTTACTTACCTATATTACCTAGTCTACGACCGCGAAAGGGTTCGAAACATTTAATAGAATCCATTTCATTCAAATACGGTGATTAATTTATAATAAGTGAATGAAATTTAATATTTCTTTTATTTTAGGATTATCTGTGTTTCCCGACAACGTCAAGTGAGACGATAGAATATTATCTGCGAAGTGACATACTTATTTAAGCGTTAATTTTTTATTAGAATGAAAATTTGCTAGTACAGTGTGAACTGTGAAGTGATCTACTAAGATCTACTTACTCGTATAAGTATTACTGAAAAAAAAAATGTGAATATTAATTTTGTTTTCTTGTTTTCGCGATGTCCGTGTTGAATATAATATATTGTAATATGGTCAAAGTGGGGTTTTTTCAATACCTCTTAGGCTGAGATCTTCAGAGCAAACTTAGACTTTACTCACGTAAAACTTAGCTGAGTTTAAGCTTAGCGTAATCTTTGTTTACGTTTTTATAATCAATTTACATCTGAAATTATACTAAGCTTAAGCTAAGACAGCCGAATGCAAATACCTAGTTCGCGTTGTATCACACTTGGCAAATTTTTTCCTAAGTTAAGTCTGAGAACAGTCTAAGTTCGCTCTATAGATCTTAGCCTTAAAGAGAACCGAGTACCTACAAAAAGAATGTGTAAATGTGCAGCTAACGCAATATTTGAATGCTTTAGTTTTTAGTTCCGTATTAGTCAAGTCCTACTCTGTGCGTGCATAAAAATATCTGGCTGTCCACGTAGCATTCACGGTACTGAAAGGGCGCCACCCTTACGTGAAAAAGTAAAAGTTTATGGCATTGAACCTGAGTACCTACCCCCGTTAACTAAAATATAAAAATTCCTTATAATAACAGTTTAATATATTATCATATTCACAATAAAAATTACAAGTAGGTAACAAATAATTACAACTTGGAAATCATCCATCGTGATATCAGATCGTGATGATGCAGTCAAGGAAACCAATAAAGTTACGGAAAACATGCGATTCCCTTTAATATAATTTGCGATGGTGCTGTCGTCGACGGGATCAACTAGGACGTGTCGAGGCCGACGTATGTTTTTTCACTCTCGGATTCGGTAACACATTGTCACTGTATGCCTCCCGCACCAAATTAGGATGGAGGGTCGCCTAACGAAAGCAGCGTCGTGATAGCTCTATGAAATGTTATGCGATGGCGGGCAGCTCAAGATTGCGGTGAAGGTCTATTTACGGACATATTGCAGGTGGTCGTGCACAAGAATTTTATCTGCACCACCTGGAAACCTGCTGCAGGTGACGCGTGAACGTGGGAAAACGGCGCTAGCCTGCGTCATGACCGCACGTACGATGACTTTGTACATGTTCCTTGTATTTGAGTAATAGCTTACTACTGTTGCGCAAAAGTGGAGAAAAAACAATTAGAGAGAGGTTCTATTTATGTAACATTGTTTGGACGTAATTCCAGAAAAACGTTCCAAACCACAATTATGTCGATATTGAGTTAAGAGCACAAGACTGGTTACGTGATTCATATTAACGGACTGACAAAAAATTGCAGTCCTACTGTCACTCTTTGAATGACATCATGACTTACTAGCCCAACCCACATGTATGGAATACACTAATATTTATTAAACTTTAAAAAGGAATTCCCCAAAATGTGATGTTTGTGGCTTGGAATGTTTGTAGTGACTACGTCCATTTTAGGGATGACTTGCTTAAACTGTTATATAGGTTGCATTATATTTATAGGTTGCATTATATTTTTATTTTATGAATAATTAAAGTATAATATGTAGGTATAAGAGTATATAAATTTGTTTTTTCTTTTCGATTATTATGCTGATATTAAATATACGTTATTTTGTGAAAATTATTTATTTTTATCAATGATAATGGATTTTTCTGTATGTTTTCATTTGATATAACTTTGAATGTGTTAAGGTGGTCACTCTTAACCGATTTATCATTACGTACTTACTCGCAAACTTTCGTTATCTTATATGCACGATAATTTTTCCGAGATTTCGTATTTCAAATCATTTTAAAGTAATCTTCAATATTTCAAGATAAAATTAACTCAGTATTCATCCCCATATGGCTTTAGTAGATTTTATTAAGTAAGATTTGCAGATCTTTAATTAATGATCGGAAATATAATAATCTCATAATAAATGTGTCCTACAGCGAAGCGTAGGAGGGTTTTCTAATATTCTAGTACTCGCGGGGCATGTTATATAATATTAAAATGAGAATGATGTGCAACCTCATGGGAACCAATAGGATTAACTCTGACTGGTACAGCTGGGATATTGATCAGATTAAAAAATAATAATTAAAATATCTTTTTGAAATGAAAACTTCTTAAGGGGCGTTGAGCACTTTTCTTGCAATGGTTATAAAATGTTAAATGTAATGTAACGTCAGGACACGTGCCCTGATCGGAAACTCGTAAGACAGTCGTTGAAATTATGGATGAAACATTTATACTTTTAACTAATTATAGTTCATCTATTTTAACTTAATGGTCATACGGTCATTGGACCAGTAGTTGAATCATTGTGATTGCGAAGCCGAAACACCGTGAGATCGAATCTCAGCCGTGAAATATTTTTACAATTTAATTATTTGGATTTGTAGCTCATGTCTCTGTCATTAGCGAAGACTCTTCCTAAGGCGATAGTTATACTGGTATTTCTATATTCAACTTTTCACTTCTGCTGGCACTCCCGGAGTGCAACCCGTTTTTTTTTAATTGAGGTCTTTTGTTTTTAGTTTATTTGAACATGTCGTCGAAAAAGGTGAAAATTGAATTGCGTGCGGTTATTAAGTATCTGTGTTTGGAAAATTTAAGTACCGAACAAGTTAATCAAGATTTACAGAATACTTTAAGTGCAAATGCTTCAACGTATTTGTACCTACGTTGAATAATTTTAATAAATTTATTTTAAATGTAAATAAATATTAACAAATTTAATTTTAACTCATGACCCAAAAAAAGCTTTAAAAAATGTTAACTGCCTTTTTACTTGATTTAAATAATCTATTAATAGTTTTATAATAAGTATAAAATAAGCAGAGGAACCAACTTCACCCTGTTACTTTTGTGTTACAGTGATGCTCGCGCATCTTAAAATTTCACTCTCATCATATGTTCATAACGTGCTTTTTGAAGTTATACTTCTAAAGAAGTATTGATCTTAGGTTGTGCGGTATCTAGTCGGAGCGAAACGAAGACCAATCCTTAATCTAAGTACAGAGCTTTAAAAGTAAAAAAAAAAACTTCAAAGCTACCAATATGTAGCACTACCTACCAACATACAAATAACAGTATTTTATTAATATTAAAGGTAAAGGTGTATTAAACTAAATTTTTAGTTATTTGATAATTTTCAGTTTTAGAAGTCGGTTTTTTTAAACGAAGTTTTTTTTTACTTTTTAGTGTCAGTTAATAAATCTTAATATATATATAAATTACGTGACACTATGTTTGTCCACGATGGACTCCTAAACTAATGAACGGATTTAAATGTGGATTACTTCATGGAGTGCAGTTTAGTCCAACTTGAGAGATAGGATAGTTTTTATTTTGACTTCGAACCTATAATTATTTTTATTTCCAATATTTGTTTTGTATAGATATATTTTCTGTGAGAGAATTTATTGACGCACGGTTTGACAGTTCTGCTGTGAAAAAATTTCATTATAACAACAGCATATTTTACGAAATAATTCTTTATGTTATGAAATATTATTGATAAATTTATAGAAAACAGTATTTTATTTATTATGAACAGAACAACGTCTGTCAGGTCAGCTAGTATAATATTTATATATTATAACAAAACTCAATCAACCTGAATGAAAACTCCTAAAAAAGCCATACACAAAATACAATTATATCATCGAGGTAAACAAAAATTATGCTAAAAAATGTTCATAAAATGAAAACGACTGGCCCAAACTATGTAAAATTTTTATGGGACCAAATGGCATATATTCTACATCGAACTAAAGAAAAATTACGTAAATCAGATACTTAATCTCAGTCGATCGGTGAAAATACATAAAAAAAAATACCGATCGAATTGATAACCTCCTACTTTCTGAAGTCGGCTAAAAATAACACGAGAATATTTAGTTATAATCCCAGCGTTGTAGTACAATCAGCGAAATACTAGGCATCAAGCAAAAGGTAAAAATGCAATAGTGGAGCGAATTCCTCGGACGTGTGTGTCATTGAAGAAATCTGTGGTGATCGTTCATGGTCAAGGTTGCAATGTTTTGATTGTGTTGGTCGGATAATACCCACTGGCAATGTAGTTCATCGGACGATAATGAACCTTACGTACACGGCATACGATCGTTATAACAAGAGCGATCCACCAAAGATGGATACATTGATATGCGAGTATGTATTAATTGGACAGCAATAATTATTATAACTGTTGAAGCGTTGTATCAGTAAGTTAATCTTAGTACATCATAAACTTGGCTTGGCGTTCTCTATCATATAAGGACCTACCTTTTTAATGTTGTTTCTTTATTATGTACTAGCTGACCCGACAGACGTTGTTCTGTGTATAATAAATAAAATTTTTTTTTTTTTTTATGAATTTGTCAATAATATATCAAAACATCAAGAATTGCTTCGAAAAAATGCACCCTGTTGTTGTAATGAAATTGTTTCACAGCATAACAGCTGTCAAACCGTTGCGTCAATAAATTCGACGTGGTACGCATCTATGGAAAAACAAATATGTTGTTTTTATTTAAATCCGAGCATTTTCCTATTTATTCACCTTTTAAAGCTTCCCTGTACTTCCATAAATAATTCAAGACCAAAATTAGCCAAATCGGTCCAGCTGTTCTCGAGTTTTAGCGAGACTAACGAACAGCAATTCATTTTTATATACTTATATAGATAGATTTGCCATTATTATGTTTTTAGATTGTTGAAGTTTACTTTTTTGATAAATGTGCTGGGCTTTATCTATACTAATATTATAAAGCTGCAGTGTTTGTTTGTTTGTTTGTTTGAACGCGCTAATCTCTGGTACTACTGGTCCGATTTGAATGATTCTTTCAGTGTTGGGTAGTCCATTTATCGAGGAAGGCTATAGGCTATGTTATTTTTTTTCAAAATTAGGGATCCGTAATTAAATTGTTATTTTGTAACACAAGGTGTAAAATCGAAAACCTATTTTTGCGTGCGCTGCAAAAACTATTGACAATAGAACAAAATGATGTACAGGCTATAATATAGGCAATATTTTATTACTTATAAAACTATCGCGTGAATTATACTTTATATGGCAAAACAAAGTTTGCCGGGTCAGCTAGTTATAAAATATTACGGCAGCTAAAACACAATTTGAAAAAAAAATCACGTTATCGCGACCAAATAAAACTAAAATTCGTGTGATATATAAACTGTGTAACATTTGTTTTACTTTTATATTTTACGAAAAATATTTTATTTATTCATATATTAGAGCAAATTGGAAATATATTGTATGAAATAATTAGAATCACGAAGATTATAGAAGTCTTAGATGAAGGATTGGTCTCCGCTGCGCTCCAACTTGATACCGCACTACCTAAGAACAATAGCTTTTTTATTACGGCAATGGCATCTTACAAATTTTGTAACATACGCTCCGTGCTATTTTACATTGAAATTAATAAAATAATTACTGATATTTGATCCCAGTGTCTTTCATATTTCTTGTAGTATTATTTTTTCATAGTTTTACCGGGTTGCGAACCCCGCATTTTAATTTCAATTATTAGCAAAGTTTACCAAAACATCTGGCACGTCATCATTACACACTGTTGGAGACTGGCTCGAGTACGCCCACTTGGGCGTAGTATTACTTGTCGAACTTTGCACCTGCGGTATCTAGTTGGAGCGCAGCGGAGACGATAAGGGATGACCGATTCTCATGAAATTTAGAGTGCATATTGGGTAGGTTTGAGAATCGGACAACATCTGTTTTTCTTCCCCCTAAATGTTAAGGGTGGTTTTTTTTTATGATATTTTTTTTTAATTTGTTTGATTATGAGTCAGCATTAAAAATACATACAACTTCGAATTTTCACCCATCTACGATCAACAGTTACTTTTGTATCGCGATTTTAATATCGGCAATACAACGTTTGCTGGGTCAGCTAGTATATATATATATATTCTAACATTTGCCGTGTCTACACGATTTAAAAGAAATATTTCCTAGCTGTGATTCCTAGAATATTATTATTCAGTAAACACTGATGTAATACACATGTAAATTACGAAATAATTTCCTCCTCTTTATTTTGCTAATATCGAATACTTCCACGATAAATGCTAAAAGCATTATTAAGTCTTATGAATGTTTCTTAATCCATCTTATAATGTTACACTAAAATATAATCAAAAATTCAAACTTTTAAAATCGATTTATTTCTTATATTAATATGTGTACCTATAAGAAATTTTAAGTAACATTTTACTCTAAGGGAAGTATTTTTACTTGCCTAGTATTTATAAGAGATATCCAACAATAAAAATAAAAATCTTTAAATTCTGTTTATGAAGAAATCAATTAATCTACCGTTTCAGTGCTGAAGGTTAATTGATTTAAACGACCCCATATTGATTAACGACCATTTTCAATAACCTATCTATCCTTAGTTTAACTTACTAGACGTAGACAAATCTATCCTTTTATGATTACTTACATTTCAATAACCTATTGACAGATAGCATTGGACATAACTATGGATAGATAAGATCTTGTCATTAAACGGTGACAACAATGTATCCGTAAGTTAAACTGAGGGTAGATAGGTTATTGAAAACGGCCGCTATAGAGCTTTCGCTACCAAGTTACTCCGTGTAATAAATATTTCATGTAGTGCAAGTATTGTTCAAAACATGCTTCAAAAAGTAGAAATAATTATAAATATTGAAAGTATCTGTTGCGATATATAACTTTCCTCAGATTGTTTTTAATCATTATAAATCAATAGGATTTTAAATCGCTATCCATCGAAATATCAAAAAAAAATATATTTAAAATTATTTCTTGTTTATTATGTAAGTATTTGAAATATTGATACTTATTAAGAAAATATTTTATATTTCATGTAAGTACATATTAGCTAGGTTGATATATTACAGTATATTTAAGGCCCGCAACGAATCTCTTTTTTGCAGATGTCCATGGGCGGCTGCCTCACCCCTTCCTCTAAAATGAGACTCTTGCCCGTTTGCCTTCTCTTTTATAAAAAAAATGGTCAACAGAGCTTAATTTCTCAGTACTTAAACAACCTAAAATATAGCGTTTATAAAGGCCCACTTATTTTCGTACACCTAAAGCTTCAGTTACAGCATATTAATTGGATTAGTTCTAGAGTCTCACATTCAATAAGTTACACAAATATTAAAAACAAATTATAATATTTACACATATTTACACAAATTATCTTGCCCCAAACTAGGCAAAGCCTGTGCTATGGGTACAAGACAACGATATATATAATACAATATACTTACTTAAACATTTATAAATACATATAAACATTCATGACTCGCAAACAAACATCTATATTCATCATATAAATGTTTTCACGCACCGGGATTCGAACGCGAGACCTATAGCTTAGTAGTCAGGTTCGTCGTCGTCAAAGACTAACCACTTCTTATAGATACAGAGATCATCACGTGCTCATAACACAACTAATCATTCATATCAACCATTATTTCCCCTTAAGACATAATTGCAAATTGACCTCAACGCCACAGCCAAGTTGCGAGTCAATTTTCCTGAGCAGTCACGATTTTCATGCTTGCAATATGATGCGTTCATTAGCCGATGATATCACAAAGAGGCGCCATAAAACGCAATGCGTGCTACAAAATTCCACGTTCCTTTTAACATGCCTACGTGTGTACTTTATAGTGTACTGGGAATTGAAAAATGTCCGGCTAAATGCCTCATCTCTGTTGGAGTAAAGAGAATTACTATTTTCTTAAATTGAGCTGTAGCATGTGAACGATTTTTTACGTTTATGTATGTTGTGGTTTAAGCTACAAAGAAGAAAGCATATATTATTTAAATTTGTTGTTGTTTTTGTGAAAATAATCTTAAGGGATAAAATTTTGGTACGTCCAAAAACTAAGAAAATAAATCTGTAACCAAAATCTATGAACGATGCAGGAGTCGATAACTCGAGCGGTTGGCTCAGTTGATCAGCGCTCGGATGAAACCCGAGTGGCGCGGATTGGTGTCCCGCATTGTTCATAAATTTTGGTTACAAATTTAATTTGAATAATTACTCCCAGAAGTGAGGGATCGTTTTAATTAAGAAAGTAATTTTTGAATTATTAAATCCAAATTCTTAAGACATCACCAAATTATGATTAAAACTTAATAAATTCGCAATGATCGATGAAACAGCTTAACCAGCTTAACAGAGGAAGTATAACAAACTCAATCACTATTGATTATATGAGTACAAACATACAGTTTATTCACACACCCTAATGGTCGTTAATATAATTCCTAAGAATTTATTAGTAAAATCCTACCCTGCTATACTGTGACTTATTCACAACTTAATTACCCCTAATTTACCCTCACAGTGGTAAAGTTATAATGTTTTATTAATAAACTAGCTGATCCGACAGACGTTGTTCTGTGCATAATAAATAAAACACTGTTTTTGATGAATTTGTCAATAATATTTCATAACATCAAAAATAATTATTTCGTAAAATATCCCTGTTGTTATAATGAAATACACAGCAGAACTGTAAAATCGTGCGTCAATAAATTCTCTCATAGAAAATATGTCCTTACAAAACAAATATTGGAAATTAATAATTATGGGTCCAAATTGAAATAAAACTATAATAATAAATATCCTATCTCTCAACTCCTTGAACTAAACTGCACTTCATGAAGTAATCCCCATTAATATCCGTTCATTAGTATAGGAGTTCACCGGGAACAAATATCAGGACACTGGATTTATATATATTAATATGTGTTATTTCTAACCAGAGACAGGTATAATCTTTCAGGCAAGTAATTATAATTATATGAATAGACTGACAAATTGGACAGGCGTTGTTCTGATCAACTATTTTAACAAGCAACAAAGGATAACATCAAAAAATTTAACAAAAAAACAACTGACTTCAAAAACACTATTCCAAAACAACAGATAATTTATGCAAGAAGTATAGAAATAACTGTGTATATTTATACAATCTAATTAATTAATCGACTTCTAGTTACGATTATTGTAATTTTTGGAGTCGGTATCAGCCAAGATAGGTTTGTAAATACATACAGTTATAAGTGAGACGTGCTTGAGTCGTGAGGAGGCGAGAGGCGAGAGCTATTAAAATCCACGAACCTTACTAAAATTTGTTATATTTTGAATCTAATTGTAATTTTATGAATAAGTATTTAATAATAAAACTCATACTTTATATTATTTATTTTTGGAAACGAATTTATCCTGACGATTTACGTTTTGCAGAATAAATTTTATGATGGAGGTTTTGATACTGCTTATTTAAAGAGTTTTTCATTTGAGATCTGGACTCAATACAAAACTACGGTTACGGTTTTATATATATTGTATAGTATAATAATAATACAATGCTATATACTCTCATAAATTATAATATATAAATCAAAGCAAGGAGATATCTTAATTAAATAAAACGGAAATCATATCACTTTGATAAACTTCCTTTATTACACACGCACAGTTCTAGATATACATTAGTTTTATTGTTTTATTTATCTCCTAATTTGCAGAGCTTAAACCAATCCTACAAATCACTTAGTTTGGCAACCGTTTCAACTTGAAGGCTGTTTGATCTTATCGTTGTATCATCCGGCGATTCTAAACTAGTATATATTATGGCTATTAGGCAATGGATGTGATGCGTTATACTTTCTTATTGTTTCAATTTAATTGTATTGTTCGGCGATTAGCGAAGAGGCCGAACTAAATTGTTTTGTTGCATATACATTTAAACAGAGCATTTTCTTGTTTACTTGTTGTGTGTATTTAAGAAAAATACAAACAGTGATTTGATATCCAAGCATAATTTACATGTATATTAATAAATTAGTTTTTAAAATAGTGATATATACCATATACTATGGAAAGAAAAGCCTATGCAAAACCTTTTTCTGCTACAATATATAAATTATATTGAAGTCTCACGTTCATACACAACGAGATATCCTCCAACTTTTAGAATCAACGAGCATCGAGTTTCGATATTGATTTAAATTTGCCAAGTCCCAAACGATGATAATAGATAAACAATAGACCTAATATAATGCCTACTACTCGGCTAAGTCGAGTTAGTAAGTCTTTTGTGGGGCGATGTCTATGCTTTTACAAGATGATCCTAGAAAATGTTCGAAACAAAAGTATTACGTTATTCAAAATAATTGTTAAGAAACGTTTGTGTGGTAAAGGTTACTATAACATAAATGACTTTCTTAATGATACCACATATTGGGAATAGAGCCACCGCCATCAGGCTATTAAATAATAAGTTTGATTGTACTATAATACTTTCTACACATATTTTTTGATGAAAAAAAAGCCCGCTGAGTTTGTTGCGCCCATTCTGCTCAGGCCTGAGGCATTCATTTTGGAATGGGTGGTAGTTTTTTTGACTTTCAATAAGTGATGTCACATCCTATTTTGAATAAAAATATTTGAATTTGAATAGCATATCATCATGTAAGTTGCGAGGAAGAAATAAAGAATAAGTCTCCTCTATTCGGTTAACATAAATCGGAATGAAATAAAGATCACATAAAATTAAAAAATTCTTAACACTAAATTTATTTTTAACAAGTAAGTTTTTTGATTTCAGTAGTAGATGATTGTATAAATTTATACACGTTACATTTTAAGTACAATGTTGTTTTGGGGCAGTGGCCATAAACTAAACTATCCGGTAAAACGAAGACTTAAATGCATGACTTTTGAAAATAAATTATCGTATAATATTATAACTTATTTTACTGAGTCTACGGCCCTATCAACGCGAGCTGTTGAACTCTTACATTTAGGTTCGATTGGTAAATTACAAAAGTAGATATTAAATTCAGTTACTATCGGCTGAAATATTCCAGCCAAGGCAGCAGAATGAATCCATAAAGTCGTTGTGTCGGGCAATAACTTTCCCGCGAAATGGGCGGTTGCTATGACCGATATCAACGTGATGCGGGTAAAATCTCTCAGTTTTACGTAATGTCCAGTGGTGGAATTTGGCTGCTGAAATTAATCTGAACAACTCACAATATGCGGAGTAACCCCACAACTCTACGGAACGCCAATTAATCACGCTGATCGCAGAAGACTTGATAGTCTTTGACTAGGAATTGGAGAGCGCCCGCCAAGAGGTGATAATAGTACCCATTTGAGCAGTGAGACAGTACTATATCGCTTTACTGAGTAACCAAGAAAAATTGTAAGCAAAATGAGATCGTGAGGCCAATCGTTATATTATATCTTAATATGTTCTTGCCGATTATCATGCAAAATATTTATTTTAAATTATTGTAAATAAATCAAATGTCAAATAATCAATAGTCTGAATATTTTAAGTAACAAAAATCAGCAACAAGCGAAATAGTCTCGCACTTAAATGTCGATGACTTTAAAAGAAAAACTTTTATAGTCCTTGTGAATATTGCAATTAAAACTCCAAATATTTAGCCGCTATTAAAACATATAACATAAGTCATTTTATTATTTAATCGCATCAATCATACGCCATTTCGGAACCGTTACAATATCTCTATTTACTTAAACGAAACAGAATAGAAGCTTTTTTTACAAGCAATAACGCAACTTTGGAATTCAGAAAAATGTATTTTAAAATAAGCTTTACAAATCTTAAATAATAAACCAATGAGATATTACATAACTATAATACGAACACTGCAAATTTAAAAACAATTCTTTACGTTTTAGAATTTAGAGCATATTTATTTGGAAATTTCTCTTTTTTTTCGCGGTTGTTACGTATTTTATTTAAATAAAATTTTTTAAAGGATTATACGAGTAACGCATGTAATTGTAGCTATATTTTTACCTTAGGTTTAATACTTTGAAATGTATTTTATTTAACTAATTTATGTTTAGTTTTAAAATCTTCAGGCTTGACTCAAAAAGCGTGATCTCTTCTTACATTTTATGTGGCAACTTCTAAAGTTTTCATTATTTTACACATTTTACTTACGCATCATGGTAACATGCTCAACATTTCAAGAATGAAGTGTTTTTTAATTCTTGAAGTGTTTTAAACCCACGCTATAAATTACAATTTCGTAAATATACAATAGGATATATACAGGTCACGCCTATAATATATGCTTTATTAATATTATAAATCGCATAAAGACCAACCGCTTCATAGAATATTACGTACTTATATGTAACACAAACGGCAAGTAATTATTCGCCTAATTAAAGTGGATTACAAAAAAGATCATTGTCTTCCCGCATCCATATGAAACATAACGTCCTTTTTTAGGCTATGTCCGCTGATAGCAATCGTGTAATTATATTTTTGGGAATTAAATACGAGTTCAGTGACCTTGGGCGTGCCAAATAAAGTTTTGAAGCCTATTTACAACGTGATATGTTATGTCATCAATGTCTGATGAGTGTGCCTTTCAACAGTGATACGAAGATGTAAAAAATGAGATCGATAACCCAGAGTAACTCCTGACCTTTTGTTTTACAGGTTGTTGAATAGATATTCAATAAAATCGGTTCAATATTCCACTAAGTTAGGTTTCATATAAGCTTCTATATGAGAATATACGGCATATACAGCTTATAATGACCTAATTTTATGAAAATATGTTTAATTTTAGTTACTAGCACTGGTTTTTATAAGTTTCTTCCTTGCACTTCACTGGGTGGTGGATCTTAAAGGCTAACTATTCTGATATGATAGATGATAATTGCATAGTTTTGTTATTAATTTTCTATTAAATAAGTTTAATTAAGACATTGCTTTTATTCATATTATGACATTATTTTCTTATGACCAAATGTGGATATTATTTGTTCCATAAGTATAGAATGTCACATTAAAAGCACTAAAAGTCCCACGGCGTATTGTGCGGGGGAGTTGGTGTCTAACCCCCTTATTCATATTAGTCTGCTAACTTAAAGCATTGCTAATTCTCACTCTGTCTTCTTCTATTGACCTGAATGAGAAAAAACACTCCTTAGCGGCTGTTTAAAGTTAGCGGCCCATTATGAATAAGGGGCTAAGTCTAAGCCGTGTCATGTAATTATGTAATATTCAATTTAATTATATTGTCTAAACTTCAACAGTTTTTGAAAATCATTTGAAAATATATAAGTTACTTGAAAATGGGTACGACTACTAATTTTAGCTACGACTTCCATCCCATAGGTAAATTAATGAGTTTTATTCTTGATTTCTTTATTTTTTTAATATTTTCTCCCCTTCATTCATATTCTAATGTTATGATGCACATGCTTTCATATCTTATTTATTAAGATAATCTTTATTTGGTTGACAGAATGCGATTATCACATGCCCGTAGGTATGTTCTACTAGGGCCTAAAAATCAAAATATCAAGATTTTGTCGCATAAAATCGTATGTAAGAATTATATTGTGTATATAAATGATATAAAAAGTACATCGTTAGAAAGATAAATGATTGTTGAACTTATAAAAAAATCGATTAGTTGCTATTTTTAAATAAAAACTAGTTTTAGTGACTTATGGAGTGGATTTATATAGAACCCGTATGGCGGGGTTAACACTATTATATAACTTCTGAAAATATAAATCTTAACCTGAATATTTTTTTAACCTTTATATTAATTGTGTAATTGTGTTTTATTTAGTTACAGTTTTTTTTTCAGCTGGGACATACCGAAAAGTTAATCTTTGAGCAGCCATATGTTATATTTAATTTTAATTATATACACATTGACCTGGAATAAATAAAAGTCATAAGTATTTTCTTTGATTTAATACACATTTAAATAAAACACTTTTTAAAGTCAGTCCCCCTGAAAACAAACCAGATTTTTCTTAGGAAAATAGGGGACGAGACCAGCAGGACGTTCAGCTGATTGTTATGTAGTTCCGCTCAGGATTCTTGAAAAACCCAAATATTCTGAGCGGCACTACAATTGCGCTCATCACATTGATACATAAGATGTAAAGTTGCCCCGTAATTTCACTAGCTACGGCGCCCTTCAGACCAAAACACAATAATGTTTACACATTACTGCTTTACGTCGGAAATAGGTGCCGTTGCCATACCTAGCTAGTATCCTGTGCAAGGGAGCCTCCCACTGGTAGGTAGTAGACCTGGATAGGTCTTAAAACGTCGGTTTAACTAAAATAAAAGTAAAAAGGTAACTTTTACGCAGAAATCTAATGTAAAAACAAAGTTACAATTCGACGCGTTTCAATCCTATAAAAAGTGTCTTATTTAAATAAAACTCAATTTATATCCAGGTAAGCTTTGAGATATTTGTGTGATAAGAATAATATCAACTTAATCAGGGTGAGTAGCGGACAGTTGGCAGTGAACTTGGCTCGTTAGTCCTACTTGGCTTTGTTGCCAAACTACACTAGAGCCCGTGAATTTCAAACATAACTGTCACCAATAGTTTCTTGGTTGGTCATTTTATTCTAGGTTGAAGCTCTCAGTAGCATATAATTGACATGATTTTATTAGAATATTACTATCTTGATAACGAGTAGTGATTACATTCGCGACAGGTTGTGGACACCAGAGGTAGGTAGGATTTTGTACCCGAGATGTATCGACCGAGAACCCACTTACTAAGTTGTAACTTGTATTTGTTGGATGCTATTACTAATTATGACAGTAATCACAACCATCATGTTCACAAAGCATCCTTACACAAGCAATGAATTAAGCTTACCAGTGGGAGGCACACAGGTTACCACAACGGCACCTATTTCTGCCGTGAAGCAGTAATTTGTAAACATTACTGTATTTCGGTCTGAAGGGCATCGCAGCTAGTGAAGTTACTGGGCAAATGAGAGCAATTGTAGTGCCGCACAGAATTTTTGGGCTTTTTAAGAAGTATTGTAAACAGCATGCTTTCTGAACATAATAAGGTGAATTAAATAATTTAAAGGACATATTTATGAATTTAAGAGCATCAAGTTGGCTAGTTGCTTTTGTTATATATATCTGTTTTACATGGGATGTAGGAACAGATTTTTTGTTGAAGTGTAACAAAATATATAATTACGTACACAGCGTTGAACATCTAGTTTATTATAATGGTAGTAACGGTGAGTCCGGCATTGTTTTCAATGTCTCCTAGCTAGTTTCGCTCCCGTGCCCCCGAGCCAATGTAACCTTAACCCAATTCTGGTTTTTGCAAGTATTATCGCAATTAAATACGACTTACATCTCATAATATAGGTGAGTGTATTAATTGACTTGAAAAGGGACGATTTATGAATTCGTATGTATTTTACGTTGTTACCTCAGAACTCATTTAAAAATTTAAAAATACTAGGGTTCAATACTTAGCAGTGGTGTAAGCAACTATTGTGTAAGATAAAAGCTATAGACTTCACATTTAAAAACTAGGGTCAATACTTAGCAATGGTGTAAGCAACAATTGTGTAAGATAAAAGCCATAAACTTATATTTAAAAAACTAGGGCTCAATACTTAGCAGTTGTGTAAGATAAAAGCTATAAACTTATATTTAAAAAACTAGGGCTCAATACTTAGCTGTGGCTTAAGCAATTATTGTGCAAGATGAAAGCCGTTAACTTGACTTTTAAAAAAATAGGGCTCCATACTTGGTAATGGCTTAAGCAATTATTGTGCAAGATGAAAGCCGTTAACTTGATTTTTAAAAAAATAGGGTCCATACTTCGTAATGGCTTAAGCAGCTATTGTGCAAGGTAAAAGCCGTAGACTTCCCATTTAAAAGAATAAGGCTCAATACTTGACAGTGACATAAGAAACTATTGAGCAAGATAAAAGCCATTATCTTGACTTTTAAAAAAGTAGGGCTCCATACTTGGCAATGGCTTAAGCAATTATCATGCAAGATAAAAGTGGTAGACTTCACATTTGGGAGACTAGGGCTCAATACTTGGCTGTGGCTTATGCAATTATTGTGCAAGATGAAAGCCGTTAATTTGACTTTTAAAAAACTAGGGCTTAATACTTGGCAGTGGCTTAGGCAATTATCGTGCATGATAAAAGTCGTAGACTAGGGCTCAATACTTGGCAATGGTTTATGCAACTATTGTCTAAGATAAAACCGTAAATTTCACATTTAAGAAACTAGGGCTGAATACTTGGTAGTGGGTTAAACAACTATTATATGCTACATATGCTATGTATATGCTGCTGTATACGATACACATTGATAGTGTACAACAAAAAGAATTTAATCACTTCGTTCAGTATACAATATTACACAGAGGACGGGTTAACGTTGTTAGAAAAAGTCAAAATAGAACCCAGCGGGAGTCAGAGCAGCTACAAGATGTTCACACCATGTATGGGCGAGGCTTGTTGGACCGTAGTCAAGTAGCCGCCTAGGACTTATTGTAGCGAATAAAATAAATAATTACACGTCAACTAAATAAAATACTGCGTGCGGGTCCTTCTCTCGTCTCACTTCATGTGTGGAATTTTTAATGAAAATTTCAACAAGTATCATATAAAGTTCAGGAGTCAGGTCGTAGTTATTTGCCTCTTCTTCCTTAAAATCTAATATATAAAATTCTCGTGTCATGGTGTTAAACATTGAACTCCTCCGAAACTTTTGAGTGCATATTGGGTAGGTCTGAGAAGCGGACAACATCTATTTTTCAACCCCCTAAATGTTAAGGGTGGTCCACACGAAATTTATGTGTTTTTTTTTTTTGACAATAGTTTTTTAAATTTGTTTGATTATGAGTCCGCATTAAAAAATACATACAACTTCAAATTTTCACCCTTCTACGATCAACAGTTACTCTTGTATCGCGATTTTAATATTGGCAATACAACGTTTGCTGGTCAGCTAGTTTTACTATAATAATTTAAGCATATAAAAGATATAAGATATTTTGATATAAGATAGAAATAATATTCAATTTTGTTATCTCTGTCCTCTGTTTGACTTTGCCAAGAAGAAGGACCTTAATGAATAACAATTTCGTGTAAGGTTGTTTGTCCCTGATATATAAACTACTGAAACCCCCCACTAAACTACCCCATAAACTACTGAACCGATTTTAATTAAATTTTGCACACTGTAAAGTTTGATCCAACTTGAATTCAGGCTCTAAAGGTTGATGCATCTATTATACGATGATTTATATTTATACAGTTGATTATTGATTACTAATTATGAAATAATTTATATTATTTAAACACGGCACCTTATAAACTAATCTGTTATGTATATTACAACCATTATATAAGACTCTATTTGATTGAAAAGTGGCCGTCTGCTGTTGAGTTTCTTGTATGTTCTTCTCACGAACCCAACATTTACCGAACATTTGATAAATTCAAAAAAAATATATTTTATAGTGACTAATCAAAAGCGCTTACTTTAATGCTAATTGAATAAAGTTTATTTGACTTTGGATGATTTTTATATGATACCTATGAGAAAAAGAATATCAGATCGCAAAAAACATAAAATTTTGAAATTGCGAATAAACTTGATTGACATGACGACAGGCGAAGTCACGGGTGATGCTCGTGTACAGATAAATAGAAATAACAATTAGGAGGCCTTCTACAATTACTTACTGTGAAGAGGCTTATATGGATAAACAACAGAATGCCAAATATCATCCGTCCAAGGTATATTTAAAAAAAAACGGCGTTTTCTCCTTACACAATATTAGTTGAATATATTATCCAAAATATTACGTTATATTATAATATCAAAATCAGTTCATCTCCAACATTATCGGATCATTAAAATAATAATGTTTTAATCAACTTGAACCCATGCGATACATTGACAATAAAAACTGTATTATTTACCCTTGCTTGTATCTCAAGGTATTCAATAAAGCAGTTTATAAAAAAAAACACATACAAATTCCTCGGGATGCAAGTTCCATTATAAAAATAGAACTTTGATAAAAACTGCTCCAACCGTCAACTTCTACAAGCCGTACTGGAGTGTAACTTGTTTATTTTATAGGCCACTATAAAATACAATTATTATTTAACTTATGCCTACGAAGGCTTGTTGCAAAAACCTCCATACTGTAAGATTATTATTTTAAATTCTTGCTGGTTTTACATTTAATAAGCAGTAATCCCATAGCTGACATACATTATTACCAAGCGTAAAAATTATATTTTGCGCCGGCAGGTATGTAAAGTGTTTTGTCTCTGATCTAGTTATAGTTTTAGGTATTTAACATGTTTTTATATATGTTTGATTAGTGGCAACATCCAAATATTGAGAATCTTGATAGAAACTATATTACTAGGTTTTGTAAGGTAAGGTAAGAATCTAGTTCTTATTGGAAATCCGTTCAGAATCGAACACGCTTTTTTATTTTAATAAAAAAATATAAAAAAATCTCCGGTTGAAAAATAACAATTCCTTGAAAAATAAACTATTTCTAAGCAATATGAAACGGGGTTGTCCCATAGCAACATGCATTTATAACACAAGTAGGGCAATTTGAAGAGAATCGCATAAACAAATTGGAATAGTTTTCGGTACTCATACACCAATTCCTCATATGCACATTGTGTATATTTCTACATATTACTTCCCTGAATACTACTCCAGTGAGCATACGTCTCTTCTTTGCCTGGCCCTTTCCCATTTTATTTGGGGTCGGCCCTCCGTATCATGTGTCCCCAGGTGGCTCGGTCCTGGGTCATAGGTTTATTTGGGCTTCTGCGAGGTTCTTATTTACTATAGACATACATGTGATTCGGGGTTTTCTTCGTCCTTGGGGTTTAGTTTCTGTATCTAGCACTTTTCTGCTCATGTGGTTGTATGGTCGCCTCATAACGTGTCCGTATCACCGCAGGCTCTCCTGCAGTTTATCTGGGACAGGTCTCACTTTAATGGTGCCTCTAATGTGTGTGTTTCTGACCTGATCCAGCCTAGTTACATCACCTGCCCACCTGGCAATCTTCATCTTCTCATCATCCAGTGAGCACACGTAAGCTATATATTATTTAAAATGAAAACTGTGGAATGTACATAATTCTTGGCAATCACAGATGCTGTGCTAACTCTCCAAAAAATATACAAAATGACGTCATAGTTGTACGTTTAAAATATTTTATTCAGTAAAAGTATCCAATAACACAGTCATAAAACCACTAAACGGCTCCTATAAAACTGTTGTAAACATTTTTGGAGTCATCGAAACATTATAATCGAATAACTGGCAAGTAAAACATTATTTTTATGTAGTTCGTAAACGCCGTATTAATTTTACAAGTTATTAGGTCTAATAACACTTGTGTGGTGACCGTACTCGTATAAATTGCACACACAGCAAATAAATATATTAAACATATGTACATGAAATATATTCTGTACGTGTCTTTGTGTACCGAACTCTTCTTAAACGGCTAAACCGATTTTGATGGTAAGTAATCTTTTGTTGGCCGATGTGTTCTTGTATTAAATGTTCCCATAAAATGTGGATGAAGCCACTCCGGGCTTTTTATTGAATAAATTCTGTTGTAGATCATTTTTCTTTAAAAAAAGAAATCCGCTGTAATTTTTCATACAGTTTTCTCCCATCATGTTATATTTTCGAATGGGTGTTAAATTTTTTTGTTTTTCAATATGTATTTTTGAAAAACTATTTTTAATGAAATATTTTAAATTTTATTTATATTTAAATTATTAATTCAATAAAGCTCACGATGTAGTTTAACCAAATAAAATGTTAAAAGATGGTAACTTTAGAGCATGTTCATAATTTCGTGAGCAATTTTAATAAGGGTTTCAACTAAGCGACTTAACGAGAGTTATGTATAAAATTCAAATTCAGATTCAAATATTTTTATTCAAAAAAGGATGTCACTTATTGAAAGTCAAAAAAACTACCACTTATTCTAATATGCGTTAGGCCTGAGAAGAACGAGCGCACAAACTCTGCGGGCTTTATTTTTTTTTTCATAAATTCAAAAAACATGTTTATAAAGTAACATTGTAAAATTAAACTTATTATTTAATAGCTTGAGGGCGGTGGCTCCATTCCCAATTTCTGGTATCATTAAGAAAGGCATTTATGTTATAGTTACCTTTAGCACACAAACGTTTTTAAACAATTCTTTTGAATAACGTAATACTTTTGTTTTGAACATTTTCTGGGATCTTCTTCTTAAGTTTAGTTCGTAATCAATAGAATTAATTGTACCTACATATTATGGCAATCGAACTTTACTAATTTAGTCTTAAAATAAATCAGTATTAACGAATTTAAAAAGAAGTGTGTACATTCGTAATACAATGTAGTGTTATGTTTTACTCGTATCTGTGATCAGATTTATAGAGACAGTGAATTTTAATCCGGGCATAAACTTATTAATGTGTAATTTTTCAGTATAAATAACTAAAAAATAATAAAAAATCTTTTTTAATTGGACGTAGTTCCTGAAAAACGTTTCAAGTCACAAACATAACATTTTAAGGAATTCGTGTTTAAAGTTTAATAAATATTAGTGTATTCCATACATGTGGGTTGAGCTACTAAGTCATGATGTCATTTAAAGAGTGACAGTAGGACATAGTGCCATTTTTTGTCAGTCCGTTAATATGAATTTTGACCAGTTTTGTGTTTTTAACTCAATTTCAACATGATTATGGTTTGGAACGTTTTTCTGGAATTACGTCCAATTATTTTATATTCTCATATAACACAGCCAGTATTTTGTATAAATTAGCATGGCTCGTAAAGAATAGTTCCCTTTTTAGCTATCTTTGATCGGAAAGCTATTCTTATGTCATGCTCTCACCATGGGAACGTCGTTAACTTCTCAGAATATTATGTACTCCTTATCGTTAGGATATAGCTAGCAAAAAAGACTAAACTTATTATACTTTTTTCTATTTTATGTGAGCTGTCAACTTTATTCAGACACGGGAGCCTACCAGCCTGGTAGTTTTACTTACTGTTTTGAGTAAGAAAAAAAGTGCGTACACTTTTCTGAAAGTCCGGCTAAACTCCTGTGATTCCTCTGCTGTTGCAAGATAATGTGGGCGGCGGTGATCACTTAACACCAGGTGACCCGTACATGCGTTTGTTTTCCATTTTCATTAAAAATGTAACTCATTATTTTTATTGTTTGTGTGTTATGTTTGAGTGCGAAACTATTCATCCGATTTTGTTTATGAATATTGTTTAAAGGACGTAGCATAAGATTTTGTCCATACGATTAGAAGAGTTCCTTATGGATCGCGATATAAAGGATTTTTACGCATAGCTACGTCGCATGAAGCATTGCTATTACCGTGAACGACGTATTCCACGTTCCAATCTCAGATTATGAAGTATCCCAGAACTAGAAGTTGAACCAAACTCGATCATCAGCGCTCATCATCATCATCGATGATGCGGCCGGAGATGTACACCTTTCATCATGTGAACCTCATCCGTTGATCCGTATTTGACCGGAAAAGTCATTAAACCTTCCATAAAGGTTATCTTAAACACGAGCAAAACGCAAGATTCTCATAATAATGTATATAGTAAAAAAATATATTTATAAAATTTATTCTAAATGCAATTGTTGTTTTGATAATTAGTTTTTCGTACAACCCAAATACAAAGTTTCCTCAACGAACAAATGCGCTTATAATTAAAATATTATCATTCATAAATGGCAAAAAATTAACATCAGTAATTTTCTCTTCAACAATGTAGATGATTAAAAGATTAATATTAAACAATAGGTTTATTGATATCTAACATAAAGATTTCTATCATTGGTTTGTTTTTGTATTCGCAATTTGTTTTTCGCTTGTATAAAAAAAATATTATGTTATTGCTTGACTACAATTTTATTCATTCAAAAAGAGAAAAAGATATTTGACATTGACGTGAATTAATATCGTATTTATAATACGGGGAAATAAGTTTATACTTTGTGAATATAATAGTAATAAAGTTTTATTTATGCCGAAATAGTTTTTACATTCCAAGTATGTGTGGTAAATAATATTTTAAACTTAATGCTTAACTAGACAGATTTTAGTGCGTACTTAGAGTTTACTTATGTTAAACTTAGCTGAGAGCGATAAAAACCGAACTTGAATTTGCATTAGACAAATGTTAGTAGTCAAATGACTATAAAAACGAAATCATAGATTAAGTTAAGCCCTTATTCCCAAATTCATTTGGCATTAACTTTTTCGTGGTTTGAGATTAATAAGGTCGTAACTACAACTTTCTTTTTATGGTTATGTCTATGGTTCCGAAACGAAATGCGTCCGAACTATTCGGATCCGAAGTTCTTTGTTAATAGGATTTAATTTTAAGTTCCTCGTTCTTTTATTTTGGACGAAAATTCGGCTTTAGATTTTGATAATCCTCCTGGAATAAATTTTATTTATGTTTTTATGCAGAGTTGAAGTTATGATGATTTTTGAACTAAGTTTGAAACAGTAGCTGAGAGCTTGGACACATGAAAGGTTTAGCTTCGCTTCGTCAACTAAGTTGGAAAAAATAGTTCAAGTGTTGTATTGTAGCTGTGTTTCAGACTTACATGAAAATTATTGTATTACTAAGAAGTCTAGAGCCCATCTAGTAGACCAATAAGAGGTGCTGTTGCACAGTTTTTTTTTATAATTGCAGATATAATTTTTCGCTTATTTTGTATTCAAATTCAAACCAATTAAACTTTTGTACCTATATAATTATCAACAATTTTCTGTTATATAGTGTGACTATTATTACTTTAATAATATTAAATGTAATTAAATCTATCTAAAAGTTAATTATTCTTCTTGGTCAATGACACGAATATCCAAGTTATAAATTTAATCATTTACCACCTTTTCTGAAAGAAACGACTTTTCTCAATTCATATTCAAAAACGTAGCGAACTACTAAAATATAACATTCAATCGAAAATTTAAATTTTTAAAGGTCTAGTAATTTATTATTACTACCAGTGGGAGGCTCCTTTGCACAGGATGCCGGCTAGATTATGGGTACCTACCATAACGACGCCTATTTCAGCCGTGAAGCAGTAATGTGTAAACATTACTGTGCTTCGGTCGTAGCTAGTGAAATTACTGGGCAAATGAGATTTAACATCTATCGTTTCAAGGTGACGAGCGCAACTGTGTCAGCTCAGAATTTTTGGGTTTTTCAAAAATCCTGAGCGTCACTGCATTGTAATGGGCATGGCGTATCAGTTACCATCAGGTGAACGTCTTGCTCGTTTCGTCCCTTATTTTTATAAAAAAAAACTATTTCAACTTGCCTAATTTTATAAATATACATTTATAAATACTGTAATTAAACATTAAGATGACTATGCACTCTTAATGTCTCTCTGTTGCAGATGTACCATCAGTGAATATCATTTAAATAACCCACATAACTCAAGAACATTGAAGAATGGTATTGCACGTATAAAGGCTCTCACCGCCTATACTATTAATCGTTTAGCTTCAGAACCTTTACGACCAAGAAAAAATAAAGTAGACATATTTCAACTCTGTGCAATTACCATTAATATTTGATTTAAACGTGATAAAAATGCAATTATTTTGATTATACATACTGTATACAGATAAATTTATGTTAAGCTAGCTGACGCGGCAAACATTGGTTTGCCATATAAATTATTTTTAGAGTTAAGCCGTTTCTTGGATATTACAACATTACTTTATTCAAAAAATAAGATTTTTTTTCTAAAATAAACGTAGCCAAAGTTACTCCTTATTACATCAGCTACCTGCCAATAAAAGTCCTGTCAAAATCGGTCTAACAATTTAAAAAAAATTGCCGGAACAAACAGACAGACAGACAAAAATTGTAACAAATGTAATTTTGGTGTATGTTTGCATATACATTCATATACATGTAGTAAAAAACGGTTATGTCAATATAACAAACAGACACTCCAATTTTATTACATGTATAGATATAAATTAAACATTGTTGTTGATTGATTCAAATATCACTCGTTTAAGTTACCGACTGCTCAGACAATTTTTTTTGCTGTTTTAATAATAATATTATCATTCTTAACAATAATATTATCATTATCAATGCAACCAAAACATTATTATTAATAAAATCAAACAAAACAACATAAATTAACTTAATCACATATAACATACATATCTACTGTTTCATTGTGGCAACTGGCAACAGAGAATACACCAGGGCCTCATAATTTTAATCTATTTGCTTTTGCTTGCATTAATTTATACAGTTATCTGTAACATCGCCTATAACAATTACAGACTTGTTGACTTTATTACTCCTTTTATCCAGCGGTTGAACAGTTGCAATTTTAATTTAATTACCCCGGTCTATCTCGGTAAGCCAAATGGAAAGGCGCCCTTATAAAGGCCTATTGTAAACTTATTTACTATAAATGTCTATATTTATTTAATTTGTTTGAGTTTAACGTAATGAAATCTAATTAAAAGTAATTTACTCATGTAGGTCACAAAATAACACTTATAAATATCAAAGTTATACATTTTATCTTTAACCACCACCTCGCAAAAGGTTTAGCTTTAATGAGAAGAAGTGGCAAAAAACTCATTGCTCCGTTTTCAATCAATATTTATAGCTACATTATATCACGAATTTTTTAATATGATCTCTGAATAGTGATACAACAAATACTCTTAATAAAGAAAAATAATAATAAAGTAAAGATAGCGTAAGTGAAAAATTAAAAAAATTAAAATAAATAAATAAAAAATATCAACAGTTACTGATTACAATGGATGCATCAATTCGGACACTCTGTTAATTATTAAAGGTATAAAACGCACAATTGAAACATTAGAATTATTTAAAGGAAATATAGATTTAAAAATAACGACAAAAGCAATGTTTTCGTAGACAGGATCATCCATCCACCAAAATAACAAAGAAAGAAATTTTTAAGATCTTTTCTTAGTTTCCTAACCATATTTTCTTATAAGAAAATCTGTTGCAAAGTTCAACAACAATCCAGTAGAAATTCTAAAATAACTGAAGAAAATTTACGTGTGATTAATAAATAAAATAAAACATTCAACAAACTTTTGCCATATTATATCTTATGAATAAAATATTCTTGATAGGGATCATAATTGTGTTTTTTAGGAACATTTATTATTTTAAATTCTTAATAAAATAATTTTCGGACAAATTGTAAGTATTGTTATAAACTTACCTTCATATTTATAACCCCAAAGTTTTCACTTGCACTAAAAGTATTTACGTATTTCAAGACTTAGAATATGAAAACTGTAAAGGGACTTTCCCGCGTGTACGCTAGATCTTCAATGGCGGGAGATTTTCTTAGAGGATAATGTCCTTGTGTGGTCGACAAGGTTACAGAGCAGTGTATGGGCGCGCCACACAAAGTCAGCCTCTTATATCCATCGTACAAGCTATACAGATGCTCGCAAACTTAATAGGATCGCATACGATATTAATAGTCCTTCAACAGGTTAACAGCGCTCTTCCAATTAGTGGATGCATTTTTCTAGAGGCGATGGTTACTATCATTTATCTTCTGAAGAAGTAATTGTTTAAGTATTATGGATGCTATTTATATTGCAAGGTTTTTGCAATGGTTTATCCGTAGGTTTTTGATTGACGTTCGCATTAGCGGGTCTAGTTGGCGTAGTCCTGTCCAAACGTTACTATTATTTATATATATATATAAATTATCTGAAAATTTGATGTTTGTAAGTTTCGAATGGTCTCCAAAATTTCTGGACCGTTCTTGATGATATTTTTACACAGTTACATCATTTTTCATTTATTTTTTTGGTTAGGTGGTTGATAAATCAAAACCAAGCTAATGGTCTACGTTTGCCTCAAATTTCATTGAGATTAATTCAGCCATTTTTGCGTGATTGATAAAGATAGATCCATACATAAAAACTTTAACATTTTTATTATATTAGGCTTCTATCCTCGACTTCGCTCGCATTAGGTCAACATACAAAGTACGACGTCGAACAAAACCAGATTAAAGTTATTATTTCATCTCTTTCCCTAGCGTGGCCACAAATACATGTTCTATCGTTCCATAGATTCATTTCGTGGTCGTTCGTTACATGTAGACCCCCTGAAATTTGTATTATGCTCCCTCGGGGAATTCTTAAAAATTTTGAATGTACCTTACTTTCTCATTACAATATCAGCAAGGATTAGTATTAGATACGTAGGTCCCATCCCATCCCTACTCTGTAGTATTATTATAGATACAAGACTACGACCTTCGGGGGGAAATCAATGTGAGTACGTCTTCTAATGCCAATTGAACGCAGCCTATGAGACTGCGTTTCTGTATTATCATTATGCATACTCGCTGGCTGTGTGGCTCTATCTGATGTTGAACGGCGGATTTTCTGTTGATTCTCATTATTTTACAAAAGTTTACGTGAAATATGGCGTAGTGCCATCGTGTCTTTGCCTCTTGTCCTCAGCGAGAACAAGTACTGTGCCCTCACCAGAATACGACATGCGGCGGGAGGGTTTCTGCGACTCTGGGAGAGTTGGTATCCTCCAAAGTTAAAAACTCTTCCAAGGCCGCTGTCATATTGTTGTGGAAGGATTTTCTGTATGACAGTAGTGTTAGTCCAGTCGATTCTCGAAAAAGAATTTGAAGAAGAACAACTTGAATATTTATTATATTATTTATGCCGGGTTGTCTCCTTCCCTCAAATACGTGCGAAGGGAATGATGGCTGGTCCATGCGTCAACTTATAAACGGGTGCTGCTTGTGGTGCCAGGTCGATCTGTCACAGTTAATAAATCATTGTATTTGTTGGATGCGATTACTAATTGTGACAGTAATCACGACCATAATGTTCACGAAGCATCTTTACACAAACGATGAATTCAAGCTCTAAAGGTTAATGCATCCAATAAAGGATACAATATATTATTTAATACTTTTTATGAAATATGTGATTTTATTTATACAGGGTGTCCCGTAATCAGTGGACCAACGGGATACCCGTGATAGGGGTGGTCATCATCTCTCGAAAACACCAAATTTTACTGTTCTAGGGCCAGTAGTTCAAAAGATATGATTTTTTAAGCATTATTTTGAAAATTCTACCCTTATCAACACAAAAGTTGAAAAAAAATATTTTTTATTTTTATTTTGCCCTGTTTCTTAACTTAAGGTGGCTGAGGAAACATGTGTCTTCACAATTAAATCCATTTTTGTGAATAAATATTGCCAAATTAAAAATTAAAAACCAAAACATGCGCAAATATCAAATAACTAAATTTGCAACGTGATGTTTGAAGCAAGCTAGTGCAAAAAAAATGTATGACAGCCTTGCGGACCATTATTTAAAAAACATCTGCAGTTCATACTGATTCCAAAAAGGTATAACAATATTACATTTTACAAAAAAAATAACTTAATAACCAATTTTAGACTCCAATTGCGAGAAACATTTAAGCGCTATCTATTCTGAGAATTATTTTGTTATCGAGAGAGAGATAACACAATATGCTATCTCTTTCTCGCTCAGGTACCTTTTTCGTTTACGGGGTCCTATTGGCCGACGCCTATGATCCCCACACCCTAATTTTTCAAATTATTCTTAGTTTCATCAGAGACTTGCTCATAGCTCGTAGCTGCACACGTGTTTTTTACTTCGCTACCATTACGACTCTTTTTTTTGGTGACTGACGCTTGAATTGGACCTTGTTTGTCTTTGTGATTTGGATACTGTTTGCCCGGATTTTATAAAATGCCTAATACCTATACTCCTCGTGAATATGCTGAGATGTATTTTATTTACGGTCTGTGTAATGCAAACGCTCGGCAAGCAGCCCGTACGTATCGTGAGCGCTATCCTAATCGCGACCGCTATCCGGATCATCGAATTTTTCTCCGTGTAAATAACGCGTATTTAGAAGGCAGAATTCCCGGAGCTGCAAACAACGTGGGAAGACCTAGAAGAGTCGATGAACTTCAAATACTGGCCGAAGTGACAGAAGAACCTTCTACGAGTGTTCGTCGTATTTCAAGACGTACTGGTATAGCAAAAACAACAGTACATCGCATTTTAAAAAGAAACAGTTTATACCCTTATCATATTCAACGAGTGCAGGCACTATTACCTGCTGATTATCAACGGAGGATAGATTTTTGTGCAGAGATGCTTCGCCGATGCCGACAAGATCCACTATTTTTCAATTCAATATTATGGAGCGATGAATCGTGTTTTAAAAGAGTTGGAGTGTTTAACATTCATAATTTACATGAATGGGCTGTTGTGAATCCACGTATTGTACGAGAAGATAGATTCCAGCACCAGTTTGGAGTCAATTTGTGGGCTGGAATCTTAGATGGTAAACTTATTGGTCCATTTGAGCTCCCACCGAGGCTTAATGGTGCTCGGTACTTGCAATTTTTAAGAAATGACTTAAGTAATTTATTAGCAAATGTACCACAGGAGGTATGTGAGAGGATGTGGTTACAGCATGATGGCGCACCCGCTCATTATTGCAGACAAGTGAGGGAATATTTAAACGAGTCTTACCCAAGTAGGTGGATTGGACGAGGAGGTACAATCCCATGGCCAGCTCGATCACCTGATCTTAATCCATTGGATTATTTTTTATGGGGATATTTTAAAGAATCCGTATATGAAACCGTTAACGATAACGAAAGACAGCTAAGACAAAAACTGAATGTGGTGAGTGAAAAAGTCAAAAATAATGAAAGGGCGTTAAAAAGTTTAAAAAGAAATTTTATAAGAAGATGCCGGCTATGCCTTAGAGTAAGAGGAAGACATTTCGAACATTTATTATAAGAAATAAATAAAAAAATTCTAACTATTTACTTTTGTTTTATTGTAAATTCCGCCAAGAAATTGCTATCTAATGTTGATTTAAAATAATTATTGTCTTTTATTGTTTCACAATAATGATTAATTATACCTTTTTGGAATCAGTATGAACTGCAGATGTTTTTTAAATAATGGTCCGCAAGGCTGTCATACATTTTTTTTGCACTAGCTTGCTTCAAACATCACGTTGCAAATTTAGTTATTTGATATTTGCGCATGTTTTGGTTTTTAATTTTTAATTTGGCAATATTTATTCACAAAAATGGATTTAATTGTGAAGACACATGTTTCCTCAGCCACCTTAAGTTAAGAAACAGGGCAAAATAAAAATAAAAAATATTTTTTTTCAACTTTTGTGTTGATAAGGGTAGAATTTTCAAAATAATGCTTAAAAAATCATATCTTTTGAACTACTGGCCCTAGAACAGTAAAATTTGGTGTTTTCGATAGATGATGACCACCCCTATCACGGGTATCCCGTTGGTCCACTGATTACGGGACACCCTGTATACGATTCATGTATTGGATGCAGCACCTAACAAACTAAGCTGTTATGTATATTACAGCCATTGTAAAATACTCTATTTGATTGAAAAATGTGGCCGTTGAGTTTCTTTCGTGTTATTCCCACGAGCTCAACTTTTTCCGAACATACGGTAGATTCAGTAATTTAAAAGTAATATTTATAAGTGACAATTCAAAAGCGCTTCGTTTAAGCCAAATTGAATAAAGTTTAGTAGACTTTGACTTTGTAGTCTGACAAAAATCGACGAAATGTTAACCAATGATTGCGTGTTGAAAAGTTTGGTATTGCATGACTTAATACAGACGTGCCATACAGTATTAATTGGAGGTAATAAATGTCCATTGAGAGTATGAAAATTATCAATATTAATTATTCCCACAGCCTTCATCGCTGTTTTAATTAGTTATATTTACATAGTAGTGTCCATTTTTTTTTCTAGCGCTCTAAGTCTGTACTCCAACGGATGTTACTGCTTTATTCTTAAGACGGATCATGGAAATATCTATGTAAGTATATGTTTGTCTACTGCCTAGTTGTGGCTCCATCTACAGGTGCTACTTTACAGTTGACAGCCTGTTCAAGGCCAATAATAAATGTATTTAGGATATTCGTTTCACATGTCACTCAACAATTTTATTTTATTGATTGCAATGGATCAAACAGTCATATACAAATAATTCAATCTAATATACCAAAATAGTCCCATATTACTTCACAAAAAAAAGATACGATTTTTATTACCATACCATGCCCGTACCATGATATTCCTTAACTAGACGGTATGATATATTTTGTAATAATAAATGCGGACACTTTTAATTATGGCTTACGGATGAGATCTTGTATCTAGGGCTATTTAATATCGATGACCAAACCCAATAAAAAAGCTAATATAAAATATTTTAATTTATTTCTCTTTACTTTTTGTAACAACCCTACCAAAATAGGTAACAATTTAGCAACAATCTAATTCTCTGTACCGTTTAGTTACTCATGTGCCCGAGAGAGAGAGAGTACTTTTTACACCAGAGCGTAACCGACCTTACAAAGCGACTAATAAGCGAACACATGAATTTTAAAACTGATATGACATGGGTACGTGGCGGATGAGGATCGAACCGGGGTTCTGGGGTGAGAGTCAATGGCTCAACAAATTGAGCCACCGACGATTTAGCGACACATACAGATGACAATGCATTTTAAATATTCTATTTGATTGAAAAGCTTGATCAAAACTGGGAGAATTAGTTCTTTATAAAGGAACTGTTCACCAGACATATGAAAGGTGGCTTTATTCAAAGTCAAAGTCATAATCAAAATCAAATAAATTTTATTCATAAACAATTTGTTAATTTTAAAGTGATATCCCTCACTTCTGAGATTAATTAAATTAAATTTGTAACCGAAAGTTAAGAACGATGCGGGACTCGAATTTGTGATCTCTTGGGTTCCGTCTGAGCGCTCTTCTACTGAGGCAACCGTTCTGAATACAATACAATTAGGCTTAAAACGATCGCTTTTAAATCGTCACTCTAAATATTTCTTTAAGATTACTGAATCTACCATAATATGTTCGGAAAAAGTAGAGCTCGTGAGAAGAACATACAAGAAACTCAACGGTCACTTTTTTCAATCAATACAGTATTTTCTAATGGGTGTAACATTTAGCCATGACATGGCTACGGCTCTCAATGTAAGATCTTCTCATTGGTTAACAGCACGGGTATTTGGAAGGTCCTAAAATACATTAAGGCGCGGACTGACTAGGGATTATAAGCGCTACAACCAACCCTACAATATTTGTGTTGATCATGTGGCTAAGCTGCCAATGGGCATTTATTTTACTGATTTTCTTTTGTTTATTCACAATTTACATATTAAATTGAAAAATTGTTCGGTTAGTTAAGTTTTAGAAAAGTACTAAATCTATTGAATTCTTTAAGAATTATTTTATAGCTGAAAATTCGGTGCTTTTTGACTCCAAAGTTTATTTTTGGTGAGCAACTTCCAAATTTACTTCGAATACTTCAACGTATATAGTATAAATATTCTATTCAGTTCAATTTTTTTAAGCCCCTTCTTGAGAACTGTATTTTTTGTGTCGGAATATTTTCATTGCCTTATGTTGTAATCGACTTTGTAAAAAAAAATTGTGGATATTGAGGTATAACCGCGCCTTAACAATACAAGCCAAAAAAAACATAACATATTAGTAGAAATAGCACGTACAAACATAGCTTATCTGAGTTTGATGACCAGATCCTATATTTGCCACAGCAGAACTCTTAGAAGAGCGTTGCCGTTCATCTTTTAAGCTGAAAGTATTCATTTAGCTTGAGGGGTGATTAGAATTAGTCATTACCTTATTTTAATCATCATCAAACTTTTAATTTCATACTATATTGATAGCTAATATTAAATTTACTTGTTATGATTTGATTGAAAAAAAAAATGATTTCTAATAATACCAAGTTAGGTGATCACCTGACCTTATGAATCTTCAAGTTTTCTTCGTTTTTTATTCTAATTATTGAATATGCGACACACAGCTTGCCATGTGTTTCTCAAATTTCGTTCAACTTCTAAAATTACAAACCATTTAATGTGATTTATATACGGACTTCGGTAGTACAACCCAATGTCCTTATGTTCAACAACCGTTAGGGTATTTCGCAGGTGAGAGAGAATTATTAGAGGCATTATTTGTTTATTACTGGCAATTATTAAACGTCACTTACACCAATTAAATACGGGAAAAATTATCCACTAGTGCGAGTGTGTCTCACGCAACACGGGTTCAGTACAAATATCGATGTGTTAATGATGTCATTCGCTCTCTTTTGTGATTTAGATTCCTTGGATATACACATAAACAGTCAAAAATATTTTATTTCGTAGGTGAATTGCACAACTCTTGAATAATGTCATTTTTTTTAGGCTGTAGCTCGTTCGGAAGGCAGATTTCCTTAGAGAAGAACGGGCAAGAAACTCTAAGGTTGCCCTTTTCAAAACAGAATGGTATTACATGTTCTTATTTTCAATTAAATTTACAAATCATTTCAAATACAATACATGCAAAATGGAACAAAAATACTCAAACGTCAATTTCCTACTAAATGCCGTACACGAGAAAGTAAAAAAAAATTAATAAGTAAAAGATAGTTATAGTTATTGAGTACATACATACAGTACGACAGAAATACCCCTTTGGCGTTAAAACAAAAGATTTATTATTTTTGTCATAAAATATATATTTATTAATATATATATATATATATATTAATATATATATATTTATTAATATTTTTATTTATTTTGAGCGTTTGTTCTCGTACCATACGTTTAAAATAAAATACAATAAAAAAAAATTTAATATATGCTTGATTACAAAAAAGGCCCCCGTTAGGTATACTTATACGATAGACAAATAGACGGATAACGAATTGATAATATTTATATTTTGTGAGAAGGAACCCCATGCATACCTAAGTGTAGGTATTCGTCTCAAAATACCCTCAGTGTACCTAACTGTTAACTGTTTATTTGTGAACGCTAAAAGCGTGTCCATTAGAATGACCAAAAAGTCAGATTAACTTTAAAATGTCACGTTTATGTCACAACAGTTACGTGAATCTGCCACTTTAGCCGCTCATTCTGATAACTTTGAAAGCCTTGATCAAATCTAATGGGTCAGTAATATTTGGTAATATACCCTGTGGGACCTGCCATAATACCGAACTTAAAAGATATGTTTAATATGACATTATTTACACATTCCTAGTAACAATAAGTCGATAATATTTTACAGACAAAACGTCAGATTTTCAGATTTGTTTTTATTTTAAAATTTGTAATGCATTTATTCTGTTAGAGCGCTTTCGCACTAGCATAGCACAAAGCGCTCTTACGCATTTTGTGCACTCACGCAAATTCTATGTACAAAATTGCATCAGCCGATTCTATATATTAAATCGTACAATATATAATATACAAAACTTGTCAAATACTATCAATAATCAGTCCGTCCGTCATAAGTACAAAGGCTGTTAAAACTGGAAGAACCAGAAATTATCAAAACAAAAGTATAACGCGACATTTGTAGATTCCTGTCGCTTAAAATCAAACAAGTAAGTAGTCAATATTGTAACCGAAGCGTGACGTCATTATTGTTTATTTTCCGCTTCAAGCCATTTTATATACTAGCGTAGAGACGAAGAAAGTATGCGCAAGAGATGAACATCGTCTAACGCAGATACAGCTATATAGAAAAGGAAAGTCTATCTATTGTTCCTGTAACCTATTTTGATACACAAGTCGTACACAGTCAGCTTAGCTTATTTAGTTATTTAACACAATTGTTATTAAACATGTCAAATAACAATTGATTGATTGAAATTATGAAATATATTTTAGGGGTAAAATAAAGATTATATACCTGGATAATTAGTAAATTAAATTAAAGATTCTCATTAGTAGCCAAGGGGAGCGCTTTGTATTCATATTATATCATTCATTCAATATATCATTTGCCTCTTACTTATCTTCTAGACAGCAATGCGTGATAGTGAAAGGCTTTAGATCGAATACATTCACAGCAAAATCAGGTATTCCACAGGGTTCCCACATAGGCCCTTGTGTATTTAACGTGTTCATTAATGATATATTAATCTGTCTTCAGTAATAGCATAGTTTTTCTCTTTGCTGACGACCTCAAGCTTTGCCGAGTGATTAGAACCTCTGAGGATACAGATCTGCTACAGAAAGATCTTTCAAATTTGTCGACTTGGTGTTCGGAGAATGGAATGTTATTAAATACCTCGAAATGTCACCATATAAATTTTACACGCAAACATAACATCATTGAATCCCGGTACCACTTTTGTGGAACAGCATTGCAAGAGGATTGCATTCGTAATTTAGGAGGAGTCTTTGATAATAAACTGACATTTCTCCCACATATTGACAAAATCATAGCTAATTCTTCTAGAACTCTAGTTTTCGTATTAAGAAATTGTAAGCATTATAAAAACCGGCTCACTAAGATTATTATTTATAACGCCTTTGTGAGGAGTACCTTAGAATACTGCAGTGTTGTGTGGTCACCACTCACCAGTCTATAAGGTTCACCAATTATGCATTGAGCTAATTCAAAAAAGATTTTTGAGACACCTGTCATATTCGGTTGGTCTACACAAACTTCATAAATTATATGTCGAAAGACTGAATTATTATTATACTGAATAAATATTATTTAAATTGGAAAGCCTATCAGTTCGTCCTCAAATATCAGATATGGTGTTCTTGTTCAAAGTACTGGGAAGTTTTATCGAGTGCCCTATGTTGCTTGAATCGTTCACTTTTAGAGTTCCTCGCCGATTACAATATAAACCCCTGAGTCTTTTACGATTGCCGTTAGCTCGTTCTAATCTGAAAATACACTCACCTATCTAGACTATACCAAACACATAATTCTCTCGATGTATCTGTAGACATAATATTTAACACGTCATCCATTTAAGAAATATTTGATTTTTTTTTTTTAAATTCAAAAATTTCCGAACCTGTTGATCGGAATTTCTTTGAATAATGTTAAATAGTATTTAAGTTAGTTATAATTCTTAAGCTATAATAGTTCATATAGTTTTGAACTTAATGTACTTGATATATTTTGTTACTTTATTTACACTTTGTGGCACCTATATTCAGTGCACTTACAATTTTATTTAGACATTTAGTTATTTTAAGATTACTTTTAGTTGAACTGTAACTAGATGTCTTATACTTATATATTATTACCGTTAATGTAAATATAAAGATACTTATCTGTGGAAAATGGCACTGGAGTATATCATGCATTTATTACTCAAAAAAATGTATACCTACGTTCTATATAATGTAGAGTTGGTCCGACTTTTTTATGTAATGGCTAATTACAAGAACTTTGTTTTTTGTTATGGCCTAATACGTATATATTTGAAGCATGTAAATTTGTGAAACAAAATAATCATATATTAGTTTAAAGGAGCTATTGATTTAAATCCTCGTTCTACCTGATTACCAGATAGACTTATGTGTGACTTATGATATATGGCCACTATCTCCAGAACAAAAATATACATAGTTAAAAAGTACCCTTAGCTTAGGGATTGGTCTCCGCTGCGCTCCAACTATATACTGCACTACCTAAGAACAATAACATTTTATTATGTCAACTCACGAGTAGACTGGTATGTAGTTAGTGCAGTCCAAGAAAAATGAGTTGAGTGGAAACAATTTCATTGTGCCACTAACTTAAATTTTCATTGTAATATTTATTACCTAGAACACTGAAAATGCTTAGAAAATGAAAAACGGCTTAATGTAGAAAGTTGCCAATACTTTTATTGTTTTTCGAAGTAATCTCCGTTCCTCTCTACACATCGTCGCATTCGAACCACTGAGAAAAGCAGTGGGCCCATTCTTCCTAAGGGGTCTCTTCTATGACATGGTCGCGGGTTAAAGTATGGTGAATCCATCTGGTACAAAGCTTCCGTGCGCCTAAATGTTTGTGTAATATTTTTTGAACTTGACTCATACCAATGCCTAGACTTGCCCCTACCCGCTGAAAGGTCACTCTCTTATCTTCCTCTATCACGCGTCGCACAGCACTGATGTTATCTTCAGTAGTTGCTGTTAAAGGAAGTCCCTCACGCGGATCATCATTGAGATTGCTACGTCCACGCTTAAACTCGTTAAACCAATTGTAAATAGTGGCACGAGATGGGGCTTCATTAAGAAGTGCTGATCGCAGCCTCTCATAGTTTTGTTGTTGAGTAAGCCCGCAACTAAAGTCATAATAAATCATTGACCGAAAATTTTCTCGTGTTAGGCTCATTTGCATTTTGCAATGCAATATACTACATTAGGTTACCAAAGAGTTCTAAAATTCACTAAACGCCACCAGAGGTTGGCTTTGGCCAAGTGCCCGCTAAGCCTTCAATGGAGGCGACCTCTCTTGAGGAGAGAGAGGCGCAAGCGGCACTCCCTTGGCTGTATCCGCTGGGCTAAGTACCTACTTTACAATTTATCCGCCATTGCGTTTAGGTTTATATCCATTTACTGTTATTTTAAATAGGTACGGAAATATTAAATAACAGCAGGGTACTTACTGCATGATTTAATAAAACACAAATATAACAGTATTAGGTAGGGAATTATGTTATTGGCACTTACTTTTATTAATATCTGTAATATGACAGATTATATGAGTGCATCGACCCTTTTTTACAGCTTTGCCGAATTTTTCATAACTCGGGTCGTTTTATGACATTTGTGGGCTAACGGACTCCAAGAGCGATGTGGAGATGATTCACTGAATATTTTCTTATTGTTTCCTATCATACTTAAGTATTATATTTTTTTTATTCTTGATTATTTTGTTTTACTTTAGCCATGTTGTCTAAGCACACTCGTTTTTTCTATGACTTTACCAAAGAATATATTGTAATAGTACCTACAAGTAACTCTACACTACTTACGTTTCAGAAGTCAGCGCCATCTATTATTTACTTTCAGTTTATGCTAAGCCTCCCCATCCTTTCAATTAATGCCGTAAAGTTTTATGGAATATTTATAACGAGGATGATCTTATTATTTTGTGAGAATTAAAAAACATAGATAATAATATTATAGTGTACTGAAACAAAATCTAGACGCGCTCTAAATTAATTATGTAATATGATAATATCACTGACAATAATTATGACATTGACGAATAACTCGATGCTTGACAGTTGACACATTTAACATCTAAGTTTTAGTTGCATTTTCATTTCTGGATGCCCGATTTCTGAAATAAGAAGCTTAAATTATTTAGATGCTGTATTGCAATACTCACTATCTGCAATAATTTAAATAATATAAAAGAAGTAAAAGGATATACAAGCAATATGCCACGTGGTAAGTTAGAAACGTAATATTTGTCAAATCTCAATGACGACATTTTCCATAATAAAATGTGCTTTTTGCGAAGCGTGAATCATTCTTAAATTATTCTTTTTAAATACTATTAAGGTAAATACACAAACCATAAAGGCCGTAACCGAAAATTCACCAGTCCAGAAGAATTGGAGGAACAACGGAAACAAGAGGAGTTAAAACAAAAGTAAGTTTTATATATCCAACAAACTCTGTTAGTAACAATTTTTTGTGTAGAGAATGACCTAGCTTTTAATATCTATGAATGTTTGAAGTTGCATCACAATTAAAGTGAAAATATATAATCACTGTTTTCTACACATACAAATTTTAAACCAGTAGTAAACTTGATTGATATCATTTATTGCAATACAAATTTTATGTAATTTTTGTTTCTGTAAAGTAGCCTTTTCTGGAACTGTTAGAATATAAGCGACAAAGTATAGTATTGATATTTTTTAATTCAACTATGTATAAAGAATACCTAGTATATTACAATAAAACAATATAAATACAACTACCATTACATCATGTGAGCCTCTTGCCAGTTTGCCCCCTTCTATAATTAATATAAGATATGTAACATAGTAGAAAGAGTAACACCTAATATATGAAATGTTAGGTGTTACTCTTTCTTCTACGTTCTTCTTTTTTTATGTTTCATGATCATCATCATCAGCTGGAAGATGTCCACTGCTCGACAATGGCCTCTCTCAATTTCCGACAATCGGTCCTGCGCTGCCCTCATCAAACATAGTCCATCTTGTTTGGGGCCTACCAACACTGCATCTTGCAGTATGTCGTAGCCATTTGAGGACTTTACTACCCCAACAACCATCTGTCTGTCGAGCTATGTCCTTTGCCCACTGCCACTTCAGTTTTGCAAACATGTTGGACTATGTCAGTGACTTTGGGTCTTCTACCGATCTCCTCTTTTCTTAATCAATCTCTCAGGGAAACTCCGAACATAGCCCTCTCCAATGCCCTCTGAACAACCATGAGCTGACCATGAATAATATGTATACATTGTACATATTATTCATTTTCCATGAACTATTTCAGATGGCGGAAAGAACATGGGGATGAAAGTTCTAGTGAAGAAGAAGCTGGTGGCAGTAAGTCTGGTTCTGAGAGTAGTGATGAGAGTGATTCCGATGATGAGGTATTGTTCTAATTCTATTCACACTTGTACACATGTAGTTCTAAAAAGTTATGTAAAATCTGTGCCAAATCAAACATGCCTTAGTATTAGGGCAATATGATATTATATGTTTGAACTTGATAAGGCTTACTTTGTGATTAGCACTGAGGCTGTCTTTACGACTGAGCAACTTTAAACTCAATATTGTGGCAATAGACGAAATTGCTATACAAATATATTTTGATAATATGTTTTTGTGACTGTCTTCTATCGTCTTTCTTCACTATGAGCTTATCATGTGTGATGTACACTTTCCTTTCTTTTTGTAGTTCTTTTGTTTTACATGTATTTCTTTTGGGTATTCTTCTATGATAAATATCTATATCTGGTGTGGCAAATCCTTTCATTGCACAAAATTATGATATATTGTTTATGTGGTTGTTATAAAACATAACATAGGTGTTTTTGTTTTGCTTGAGATGTTTTAAACAGTTTTTTAGCAATTTCTTTTTTATTTAAACATTTTGAACATATTATTCTTATTAAGCTATTATTGCTGATATTTCTCCCAATACGGCTGGTTACTGCAGGAGCATTAGACCAATACCCACTAGCAAATCAAAAACAAATCTAATTATAAATATATCAACATTACACACAAGAACATTACGAACTCCCGAATCCTTATTGGAACTGGAGACAGCCTTAGAAAACATAAATTGGGATATCCTCGGTATCAGTGAAATGAGGAGGCCCCAAGAAGCAATTGAAGAGAGACCCGAGTACATAATGTATACTAAAGGAGAAGCAGGTGGCCAAAAGGGCGTAGGTTTTCTTATTAAAAAACACCTTAAAAACCATATTCTTGAACTAGTTGGCATTTCTGACAGGATAGCAGTTCTCAACATGAAAATACCCAGTTATAACAAAACTTGGACAATCATACAAACATATGCATCAACACAACAAGCCGATCAGCAAACAATTGAAAAATTTTATAGGGATTTGTCTGTAGTGGTTACTAAATATAGAAAAAACAATGTAATTCTAATGGGAGACTTAAATGCCCATTTGGTGTCAAACAAAACAACATGGAACATATAATATGAAACTTTAGGTTTGGTAAATGAAGTGCAAATGGCCAAAAACTAGTAGACTCCTTGATGGAACACAACCTACACCTTCTTAATAGCCTATTCAAAAAAAAGAAAAGCAATAAGTGGACCTGGACTTCTCCACATGGAAAAAATAAAAATGAAATAGACTACATTGAAAACAACCAATCAAAAGCATTTATAGACACTTCTGTTGTACAAAATAATAATAATTAACGTCAACACTGAATATCGACTAGTTAGAAGCAAACTCAGAATAAATCCACCAAAGGCATCCAGGAAATATATAAAGAAAATACCAAACAGGACAATTGATCCAAATTGCAAGGACTTAGTCCAATCACTGCCAGAAAACATCTATGACCTGATAAATGGTAACACTAGCATCAAAGAAAGTTACCAGAAACTAGAAGAATATCTAACAGCTCCTACAAAAATCAAACCAGGTAGGAAACAAAAACGCCCACTCAGTGAGAAAACTCTTTACCTTATAGAAGAAAGAAAAAACCTAATAGCAGGACCTTTTAAAAAGAACCTCAACTAATTGCAGAAACCAGTAAAAATATAAAAGAAAACATAAGGAGGGATCGCAAAATTAGAAGACTACATACTTTAGAGACATTAAATCAGGAGGAATTTGCGCACAGCAAAGCATTTAAAGAATTAAAAGAAATTAACAAAGAATGGATCCGGAAAGTCAAATGAGGAACAAAGACCGTTACCAAAAGGGAGGATCCTAGGAAGCTTATAACTAGGCATTCGACAGGAAAAATTGGCCCAGAGTTTGAAGTAAAAAGGGGTGTAAGACAACCACTGAATGTAAGAGACCCAATGTCCCCTAAGTTATTTTTTGCAGTCCTTGAAAGCATTTTCCGCAAACTAGATTGGGATCACATGGGCCTCAACATAGATGGTAAGAAATTAAACCACCTCAGATTTGCAGATGATATCATATTATTCAAAGAAGATCCAAAGAAACTACAAGGTATGATCGAGTCACTATGCAAGGAAAGCGAAAAGATTGGTTTAACAATGAACACCACAAAAACAAAATTAATGACAAATTCAATAAAAACCGAAATTAACATAAATACAACCTTCCTAGAAACTGTAAAAGAGTACACATACCTTGGCCAACTAATATCTCCTGTAGACCTCACAAGCAAAGAAATAAATACAAGAATAATCAATGGATGGAAAAAATATTGGTCTATGAAGGAAGTCATGAAGTCCACCAATCTCAGCATTACAATAAAAAGAAAGGTATTTAACACACATATCCTAACCTGCATTACATATGGATGTGAGACATGGGCACTCAACAATGAGCACCGAGACAGGCTTAAGTACTGCCAAAGATCAATGGAACGAAGTATGACGGGAACACATAGACTAGACAAAATTAGAAATGAAGACCTGAGACAAAAAACTAAAGTAACCGACATACTCAATAAAATTGATCAGCAGAAGTGGAGATGGACTGGCCACATGTTGAGGGATGGCTGGGAGAAATGGAGCAGAATTGTCACAGAGGTTGCACACACACCTCCCACCTTGTCCGAGGTCTCCTCTGGAGCCAGAGGATGAACTCAAACTCACAGCGGGCTCAAACTGGAGAAGAGTGACCCATGACAGACTCCAATGGAAAGAGCTAGAGGAGGCCTTTGCCAAGCGGCATATTGAGTTAAGAGACATCCTCTAACTCAGAATAAAAAGGACTTAATAAATTAATAGATTGCTGGTATTTACAATAAATTTTATAGATTTTTTTTTCTATTTTTTATGAAAATAAGGGACAAGACGATCAGAATGTTCAGCTGATGGTAATTGATATGCCATGCCGCTCGTCACCTTGAGACAATAGTTGTTAGGACTCATTTGCCCAATAATTTTACTAGCTATGGCGCCCTTCAGACTAAAACACAGTAATGTTTACACATTACTGCTTCACGGCAGAAATAGGCGCCTTCTTTGTATCATCTTCTAATCTCATGACTTGTCTGACCTGTTTCCTTTTTCACCATGAGGTTGCCATGTTGGTTGGAAGTCTTATTTTCTCTGCTCCTTTTCTGTCTTTCAGTGTCACTTGTATCATGCTTCATTTCAACACCCTTTGGCATGTTCTTAGTTTTAAATAATGTGTTTTGGTCAGAGTATACATGAGCTAAACACTTTACTTTTTGCTGTTTGTGGAATATGTTTGTTTTTAAATATTTCCTAGTACCTGTATCTTTTCCAGGCATTGGAGACTCAAGATTAATTTGATCCTCAAAGGACATTGTTAGTCCTAACTATGTGTATTCCTTGACATATTTTATTTTTCCTTATCTATGTTGATGGCTTTTTGACATGATTTAAGTATTTGTATTATATATAGTATCTCACTGCCCGATATTTCTCAGCCAATCAACCAAAGCCTCTTGTAACATAGTTTGGAGGGTATTGTTATTCTCTGATATCAGAACTAAATTATCAGCGATTCTAAGGTGATTCAATTCATAACCATTAATGGTTACATCAATATAGTCCCACTCGAAAGAACTAAAAATGCATTCTAGTGTTGCTGAAAATGTTTTGTAGAAAAATCATCTCCCTGTCTTACCCTCTAGCAATTAGGAATTCCTGTATTTATTATACATACATAAACTCATTTGAGTGTATCATGTACAAAAGGTCGTCGGAATACACAATATTATTAAATTTGAAGTGTCATACTTATTATGTTGGTGGCAACTAAATAATCAAATTCTAAATTTGACAAATTTTTAAATGATTTTGCTTTCTTGTAAAATTAAAGGTCCTAGATTAGTCTTCCATATGTCCAGGTTGGTTAAGTAATATAATATCCTTATTAACAAGTATATTGCTACTTATAATTAATCATGTAATGAAGAATTTCAGTTCACTTTATAATTTTATGATGAAATAATAGGATAACCTTATTAATTGCAGCCAGCAAAGGCAAAAGGTGTGTCCGCTTTAATTGAAGTAGAAAATCCTAACCGTGTAGTTAAGAAGAATAAAAAATTATCCAATTTAAATACAACTATTGGAGAAGGAGAAAAACCGCAGTTATCAAGGTACTTGTACACTTTCATTATAGTTTTTAAACTAAACTTTTTTGGTTTATGTTTATCCAGATCAGAGACTTACTGTCACTGTCTATGATCTAATTTTTCCTGATAATTATATGGATATATATTAGAATAATTGTTAAATTTCCATCCGTTATAATATGGACAGGCGTGAAAGAGAAGAAATTGAAAAGCAGCGTGCAGCAGCGGCATATCAAAAAGCCCATGCGGAAGGCAAGACTGATCAGGCAAGAGCAGATCTAGCGAGGCTGGCTATTATAAGACAGCAGAGAGAAGAAGCTGCCAAAAGACGAGAGGCAGAGAAAAAGGCCAAGGAAGAAATTCCTAAGAAGAGGTAAGCTTTGACAATTGATATTGTCATACTTTCTATACACAGCTTATTCTTTTCAATTATTGTTAATAGGTTATTTTATATTTAATAGTTATAAGGTACTTATTGTACCATGGTATCTTACTCTGGCATTTCAGTGTTTTGATTGTCATAGTACAATTTTTTTTACTTATACTAAGAAAATACTCAACGCTGATAAAGAAGATTTCAATTCAAAAGACATTACTATCACTTCTACTTTATTATTTATGTTCTCCTGGTACCTATGCAGAAATTATATCGTGCTAATGACGTCAGAATATAATAAGGTATACTAGCTTCATTCATAAGGCAATCCCTTCTTCGAAAAATGTAAGTGTAAAGTGTAAAATTGTCTTACGAATTTTCGATCAGGACACGTGTCATGACGCGAGTTTAACATTTTATAGCCATGCCAAGAAAAGTGCTCAACACCGCTAAAGAAGTTTTCACTTCAAAATATCGCTTTTTTTTGACTTAAGTGTATGATTATTTGTTTTATAAGAATGCTACGTAGTTGTTATTAAAAAACAAATTTTGAATTGAATGGTATCAGAATTTTATTTTACATATGTAATATTAATTGAGGGAGGCGATGGCTGGCCCATGCGTCATGTTCGTGAACGGGCGCTACTTGCGGTGGCAGTATGATCCTGTAGCCGGAAACACTGCTTCATGGTTTCAAAATTAAAAATTATATTTTTTATAATTGCTAATAAAAATGGTCGCTAAATACCTTTATTTATTTACGATGTGTGTGGATTGATGTATCTACTGTACCATGGCCTACTATTATTGTTGATACGGTAGTAGTCGGCCGTGACTCTTGTTTTTACGTATTAATTTACATATTTTTTTGAGTATTTGTAGTTTGAGGGTTATTGTTGCATCACTTTACATATATTGTAACTGAAATGATTTGTGAGTGAGTGATTGTCACAATGAGTTTCTTGCCACGTCTTCTTATTAAAGCTCAACCCTCAAAGGCGGTGGGAATATAAAAAGAAAAGTCATTTCCTTGACCTGCGTGAATGGAGTGATTTTGATTGCCCTAAAGGATTGAGCTTTTACGAAAAAACCCGTTACGAAGTAGCGGTAGATTCAATGAGAAAAAAAATTTTTTTTTGACATTCATAAGTGTCATTTCCGTGACCTACATGAATAAATTTATTTTGATTTGATTTGAATTTAAAATGTGTTTTTCTGGTTGCAGGTAGACCAAGAGTGTTCTGCAAGAATCTAATTAATTATTTGATAAATAAATGTTTATTATAACTTTTATGTGTGAACACAAAATTTTATGTAATTTAAAGTTAATTTGTAATACACTTTTGTTTACATTTATAAAACACTTAGCGGTCATTTACATTATTAATTGTGCAATTGAATCTTGTTTTTCTCAAACTCAAATGGAGCTCAATAATTAGTTTTTACTTTGACATATTTTATTATCTATAATTATAATTGCCTCAAACACTGGTTGCTCAATTTTATTGATTTTATATAATTTGCATTCATCTAAAATATGTTGTTTCTCCAGGTTAAATTATAATGTGGCATAATTAATCGATCTAGTAATACATTAGTCTTGCAATATCAAATATATAATATAGGAGTACCGATTAAAATTTTTACCATTAATTACTTAATGCACCTGCGTTTTATTACAATTGCGGGTTTTTAATGCCTTAATTATTGTTTTAATTTAGACTGCAAAGTTCCGATGGTTAATTTTAATCGACCACTCTGTGTATGTACTATGTGTTTTTTTTTTATGTAAATTGCATGTAAATTTAATTTCAAATAATTCATATTATATGCTAATTAGAAAATGTTTAATGTACCAATTTCTATTGAATAAAGTTTTCAAAGTAACGTTTATTTTATTCTACACAATTTTTCAACAACCAAACTCTTCTATACCTAAATTAAATTTTTCACCAAAATTTTTGAACGATGCGACCCGAACCCGCGACCGGGTTCCGTCCGAGCGCTCTTCTTTACTTGCTTCTATATATATATACCATAGATACTGCAAGATTCAACTTTACAAATAATTTTATTGCAATTGTAGAAATATTTACTAACTTCAAATTACTATAAAACTCTGTGAGGAGTAGACACTCATGCAATTTTTAAAACCATTGTAATGTCGAGACATCTGTGTCTCCCTAAGGAAACACAAGGCCGACTGCGCTGTCTCAAGGTGATGGTGAATAAATAAATAAAGGTGTTGATCTCTCTTACATAGTAAGCACACTAGCAGAACTATTAACACTAACAGACAAAACTTCCCCTAAAAGCCTCGCCTAGTATCGAAATCTCGAGCGATTGCCAATTCCGCGGTCATTTGGAGGGCTAAGCCAATTTGGCTGCGAAGAATCTGGGCTTCATAAATGAGCATGGCAATACTCCAAGCCTGCTCACATTCTAGCGCTCTACAAAGCGCAGATCCGGCCACATATGGATTATGGAGATATGGGATTATTGTGAGTCTTCTACCGCATTTATCACGGGGAGTGTTCCTAAAAGCTGTCTCACATGATTCCTGCTTCGAATTCTACATTCGCTTGACACGCCACAAATTAGGATATCATCTCCATCTGGATGTGTGGCGGTCCTCCACAGTGCGGTTTTCAAGGATCTTTCTTCCACGTACTACAAAGGGGCTTCCTTGTGCGGTGTTTCCGGGAGGATACGACTTGGGTACCTTCAAAAAAAGTGCGTACACCTTCCATAAAGGCCGGCAACGCTCCTGTGATTCCTCTGATGTTGCAAGAGAATGTGGCCGGCGATAACCACTTAACACCACCTGTATGCTCGTTTGTCATACTAATCCATAAAAAAATACATCTCTGAGCGAAGGTATACCTATTCTTTGCTAGCTAAACTGAGCATTTTAAGTTTGAACTGTTAGTAATAGGCTCCATTATTGTTATTCATCTTTATACATTGATGTTTTCTAACTAAATAGATCTCAAAGCTATTTAGTTAGAGTTATCCAAAAAAATCGAGAAAAATACAAAAACATGTGCTTTTAAAAAAAACTAAGGTTCAATATCTATATAACGGTTACGCTTAGGACACTCAGAAATTACCTGAAGAATCACGTCCTTTCATATTCTGTACTACTTTCCCTGTATTAAATATAGCTTTTAAGTTTTTGATGAGCTACAGTTTTTTTTTAATGAAAATAAGTGACGAGACGAGCAGGACGTTTAGCTGATGGTAATTGATACGCCCTGCTCATTACAATGCAGTGCCACTAAAGGTGCTTGAAAACCCCAAAAGAACGGCATCACAACTGTGCTCGTAACCTTGAGACATAAGATGTCAAGTCTCATTTGCCCAGTAATTTCACTAGCTACGGCGCCCTTCAGACTGAAACAGTAATGTTTACTCATTACTGCTTCACGGTATAAATAGGCGCCGTTGTGGTATCCATAATCTAGCCGGCATCCTGTGCAAAAGAGCCTTCCACTGGTATATAATATAGTATAGTGAGAAAAAGTATTGAAATCGTTATAAGCTTGATAATTATATTTGTTTGTGCCATAAAGAAACATGACCAGCAGTAAATTATTTCGATATTTCATTAGATATCTCAGTTTTACCAAATGTTTTAGATAATTTTGGAGATAGGATAGGAAAATAGGAAGCGGGGGAAATAGGCCTATGAAATAGTATAATTTGGACAAAGTGGAAGTGATTTCGTATAATTTGGACATCCTTAATAGGGTCGTCAAAAACCAAAACCTAAATCAATTAAAGTAGGTATGTTTCATTTGGGTAACTATATTAATGGGTATTAAATATTACTATAATACTAGCTGATCCAGCAAACGTTGTATTGCCATACTAATTAGTAAAAAAAATATAAAAGTATTTTTGGACTATATATTTGGGTAACAAACACCGCGACACGAGAATTTTATATATTAGATAGATACTTTTTTATGTTTTTAGAATGCCTCGATGTGTATAGTTTCCAGACCGTAAAAGACGAACCTTACCCACCAGCCCTTAGATGTGGCAGTATTAAGACAGATTGAGTGACAGCCCTAATTAATTCCAATTAACCCGTCTCTTGGACCTGTTAACTCCGCTTATGACGTAGTTTTGAATACCTACCTACATTTTAACATACCTAGGTACCATATCTGTTACGGAAGACTATAATTCCAATTGAAATTTCAGATTTGACCAATTTATCCCGTTTTCGGAACATAACGTCAAAAGTTTTAGTTAGCTGATACAATTTTTGCCTTGGAATCAGTTGGATTCAGATCAGATGGATTGCTTATGAATTAATAAATATACTCTACGTACAAAGTAAAATATGAACGTCATTGAATTATTCATAAAAATCTACGTAGGTATAAGTCATTCCAAACAACCCTGAAATATTTGAATATAAAATGAAGGTTAAGGCACTTATGGAAATGGAAAAACTTCTGAAATTCGTTTGAGTAGATGCCTCCGCATGAAAATATGATAAATTTTATTTAAGATGGAATTTCTCGTTAGTAGGTAATCACTTTCTGTCTGCGCTACTTGCATATTAGGTATGGCCGAAACGAATTTAGTAAGTAATAAACATCCAGTAGTACTTTATATTCAAATTCAAACATTTTTATTCAAAACTAGCTGACCCGACAGACGTTGTTCTGTATATCTATATATATAAAAGAAAGTCGTGTTAGTTACACCATTTATAACTCAAGAACGGCTAGACCAAGTTTTCTGTTGTTTGTTTTTTTGGATTTCTCTTAGTCCGGAATAGCATAATAAGTAATAAAATATCGAAAAAATATTAATATAAAAAAGAATTCAATGAAGTTTTTTGTTAGTTTCACGCTACATGAGTAATAAAATAAAAACAAAAACTGACAGTGCACGTCATGTTATTAAAGTTGACTGGTTGGTGTGTTTGTTTCGAGTGTGCGAGTGAATATTAGCTTATTGTGCCGATATTATCATTAACAATGTCACGACTAACACGATCAAATTATTCCTGACAATGGATGGAATGCAACTAGGATTCGAAACATTGCGAATGAAAGGACTGAAGAAAAGAACCGCGTTAGTGTGGATCGACGTCGTGATATGAATCACAAGAGCAAAGCGTAGCAGCCCGTAAAACCGTTCAGCTGGCAATACGTCGTCCAGTAAAACCTTAGAGATCAACAACTTATAGATAATTTTCGACGCACGAGAAGAAATTTATGAAGTATTGATTTGAATCGAGCAGCGTTTCGATACGATTGCAGTACCTATACCGTAGTACTGCTTGCATACTAGCTTGCGCATTGGGCCGATGGACGTTGTTTGCGAGTATTCTGCGGAGAAACGCAAGAATTGTGCTGCCATTTTCTAGAAAACACTCAAAAATACAATGTTTCCAAATGACCTCATTTGGGGCAGACATCTAAGAACGAGGATTTAATCCGACATTCAAGGTATTTATTTATTTACATACTAACACACAATACAGTAGAAGAATAACATACCTACTATAATTATTCCTATGTATTGTGTATGCTAATTCTAAAAAAAGTGTTTATAAATCAGTCATACGGGTTTTGCTTTTGATATTGAAGATATAAGGACAGATTCACCATCGTATTGGATCACTGCAAGCTCTCGAAGATGCACAGCTTAAATTTTTACAATTATACTTCATGGGCAACATAGACAAATAACTTGATTGATGTCAAGATTCTGAGCAATGATAATAGCAATTCTTCAGATCTGCAGCAACTACTTAATGAACATTTTGCATATCGAATTAGCCCGCAAATCTTTCATTTCCGATCCGTCTCGCATTCGCCCTGACCATTCAAATCTTAAGGCCAATCCTTGAAAGTTTGTGGTCTGAATCATTACAATCCATTTCCCATGTTCAATCTATATACATATAAGAGATTTTCACGTATAAAGTCACTCATCACGATATCTCTGGAACCACTAGAGCTAAAGACTTGAAATATGGTAGGAATATTCTTTTCAACGAGTAGAGGTCAGCTAAGAACGGATTTTCCAAAATTCCATCCGCAAGAGTTTTTTTTTATTATGAACAGAACGTCTGTCGGGTCAGCTAGTAATAAATAAAATAATGTTTTATATGAATTTGTCAATAATATACCTATCATAAAATCAAAAATTATTTCGCAAAATATGCACCTTGCTGTCGTAAAGAAATTGTTTCACAGAAGAACTGTCAAACCGTGCGTCAATAAATTCTCTCATAGAAATTATGTATGGACACATCAAAGGAAAAACAAAATTGTTGTTTTTATTTAATTTAGCAGCATTTTCCTATTTATTCACCTTTTAAATCTTCTCTGGACTTCCACAAATAATTCAAGACCTAAATTTGCCAAATCGGTCCAGTCATTCAGTTATATATATATATATATATAGAATGGATCAAATGGACTTTTTGAAGGTCAAAAGCTACCACCCATTCAAAATAGACTGCCTCAGACCTGAGAAGAACGGGCGCAAGAAACTCAGCGGCCTTTTTTTTAAATATGGTTTACAATTATATTTCTTTTTTTTTATGGAATAGGAGCGTACGGGTCACTTGGTGTTAAGTGATCACTGCCGCCCACATTCTCTTGCAACACCAGAGGAATCACAAGAGTGTTGCCGGCCTTTAAGGAAGGTGTACGCGCTTTTTTTGAAGGTACCGATGTCGTATCGTCCCGGAAACACCGCACAAGGAAGCTCATTCCACAGCTTTGTAGTACGTGGAAGAAAGCTCGTTGAAAACTGCACTGTAGAGGACCGCCACTCATCCCGATGGTGGGGATGATATCCTAATTTGTGGCGTGTCGTGCGAAGGTGGATTACAATAATAATAGTAATATCGTACAATAAACAAAGAGCATGAGGGTGTCCGCTTCATTCCCAGTCTGTGGTATCATTAAGAAAATTGTTTATGTTATAATAACCTTTCCCACACAAACGTTTTTAATTTTTTTTAACACATTTGCTTTGTACATTGATAGGTACTTATCCTAGAATTTCATGCAATAAAAGCAATGTATAGGTAAAGACTTTGTACTGATTTTCATGCCTTTGTAGGTAGATATTATTATAAATAATATCTACCTACAAAGGCAAATCTTTGAGCTCTAGAGGTCACCCATTAGTTACTTTATTAAATAAAAAATAAAACATAGACTGTGATTCTCAGATTAACGGCCGTTTTCACAGATAATCTAAACTAAAGGGCCGTTTTCAATAATGTTAATCTAGTTACGGATACATTGCTGTCACCGTTTAATGACAAGATCTTATCTATCTATAGTTATACTCCAATGCTGTATGTCGATAAGTTATTGAAATGTAAGTATGCGTAAAAGGATAGACTTGTCTACCTCTAGTTAGTTAAAATAAGGACAGATAGGTTATTGAAAACGACCGTAAACCGCAATCAAAGTCAAATAAACTTTATTCAATGAGGATTAAGCTATGCGCTTTTGAATCATCACTTTAAACATGTCTTTAAAATTACTGAATTTACCATATGTTCGGAAAAAGTAGAGCTCGTTAGAAGATCATCCAAGAAACTCAATGGCCGCTCTTTTCAATCAATAGAGTATTAGAGCTTGAATTAATAGTTTGTGTAAGGATGTCTCATAATTAATAATCTCATCCAACAAATACAATTATTTACTAACTATAACACGTCAACCTGGCACATAAGCAGCATTCGTTCACGAGTTGACGCTTTGACCAGCCTTTGTTCCATTCGCACATATTTGAGGGAAGGAAATGCCCCGGCACACGACGCCGCCGCAAGCAATGCCATTTTAGTGAGCATGACGAAACGTGTAATAGGCAAATATAAAATGCAATAGGCTGAAATTATGACTGAGAGTTGAACAAAGCATAGAAGATTTTATGACGATACGCCAATCGAACGGTTAGCTCAGTTGGCAGAGCACTGACACGGAACGCCAGAGGTTGTGGGTGCGAGTCCCGCATCGTTCATAAAATTTTATTTCCAAATTTTATTAGTGTGCTACCAGACCCAGCAAACGTTGTATTGCAATATAGAGTAATAAGAAAAATATCAATAATAAAAATTTTTGGGGTATAAAATAAGATGACGACCGATTCTCAGACCTACCAAACATTAAATCGTACATAATTAAATTGTATTTTTTACCTACGGAGAAAGTTTGAAAGATACAAGGATTATAATTAATTATTCATTTAAAACTAATCTACCAAATCGGTCCAGATATATATATATATATATATATATATATATATTATTAGACTACTACTGTCAGTTGATACAACAATAAAGTTAACCTTGATGGTGAATTCCAAAATAGCCACGCCACAAATTGAAAATGTTTCTCCATTTTACAATACGAGTTGGGGCGTGGAGCTAATACAGGTGATAAAGCTCGCTACGTGAATGTAGTGTTTAGAGAGAACTTTGCTAATTAATGTACCTTACTTTTTGGTCTAACCGCGTCCACTCCGGAGAATAATCAACCACTAAGGTTAACTAACAATGACGATGTGAATGCGATGGTAGAAGTCGATTCGCATCAAACTACCAAAGAAAGCATGGTTCGATGTTTGATTTTTTTACCAGTCTACTCCTTTGCATAGGATGCTGGCTGGATTATGGGTACCATAACGGCGCCCTATTGCTGCCGTGAAGCAGTAATGTGTAAGCATTACTGTGTTTCGCTCTGAAGGGCGCCGTAGCTTGTGAAATTCCGGGGCAAATCAGAGTTACTATCTTAATAATCCTGAGCGGCACAACATTGTAATTCGTAGGGCGTATCAATTACCATCAGCTGAACGTCCTGCTCGTCTCGTCCCTTATTATCAAAAAAACACCACAAGGTCGCCCTATTGGCAGCAAATAGTTGGAATGTGATAGCTTTAAAAATAAATGCCCCATGATTTAACTGGCTCACAGCAGAACATTGAACACATCCTAGTATATCCTATTGTACCTACTCTATGTGAACCGGCACATGAATAAAGGAATTTTGGGGCGTGTGGGGCGAATTGTGACCATAGAGTAACTCATAGAATAGTGATAGTAAATGTTTGGTGGTCATTTTACGGTGTTGAAATTTCTCAAGAACAAGAAATAAAAGCAGATGTACATTGTCTTCGAAATGGCTGCTAAAACTCGCAGTGAACGGTTCCTACTTGTCAACTGATTTTTACCGTTATTGATAATGTGTGACCGATTTGGACGAGATTTCATGGTTAAATTTTTCTTCTCAAGAAGGGATACAAATGCCTTCACATAGTTTGTTGAGACCAGGTTATCAAATTTGAACATTTTTATTCAAAATTGGATTTAAAATCACTTATTGAACGTCAAAAATAACTAAATAATTGAAATTGTACCTATGCTTAACACCTGAGAAGAACGGGCGCAAGGAACTCAGCGTTTTTTTTTATTTCACTAGAATAAAATCTCATAATAAGAATACAATGTAATAATCCGCTTGATTACAGTAGGTACTTAATACAATTTTTTTAAAGATTTATAATTTTAAATGTTGATTCTTTTTCTGTTGCAAATTGCTAATTAGTAAACCTAATAAAATTACATAATTTTTTTCGTGTCTTTGCTACCAAACTAGATTTTTTTTTTTTGATTCAAACGCCCAATGAAAATTTCAAAGCTCACCGGTATTAAAAATAACACACAACCTAGGAACCTCTTTAAATATTTATTGGATTTATTAAATCAATCAAATTTCCCATCTCATAACAAAATTCCGTCAAATAATCTCTAGTAAGAATATTTAATTAATTAATTAATTTTGCTTCAGTACACGTCCCCCGTCGAGTTCGTGCGAAATTTTATTAAGCTGTACTGATTTTGACTCCCCCAGTGACACGAGCTCCCCTAGCTGTGGGCAGGTTGAGTGTGCGACCAAATTGTTTTACAATTTAATAACGTGGAACAATAGTTCTAGGATTTTGTAGTTCTCTTCGATTTACATATAAAACGCTTTGTATGTGATTTTTCGTGACGCTTAGTCACAGTGAAATACTACATTGTTTACTAACACCTGTTTTCAATAACCTATCTATCCTTAGCTTAACTTACTAGATGTATTCAAATCTATACTTTTACGCTTATTTACATTTCAATAACCTATTGACAGATAGCATTGGACTATAACTTGATTGGACATAACTATGAATAGATAAGATCTTGTCATTAAACGGTTAATCTAAGGATAGATAGGTTATTGGAAACGGCCGTAAGCGGAGATTGTTAGTGATTCCTTTGAGGCTGCATATTATGATATTCATACGAGACGAAGTTGAGCGCGTCAATATTCCCTCGTAGGTGAATCGTACTCTATTCCAAGTCAAAAATAGTACTTGATATCATTCCTACAAGGACAATAAAAACAAATTACGATTAAATATAATTTTAGTAAATTACAAATTTATCAACTTTACAAAATATGGATTTTGACATCTGTTTGAAGTATTTAAAGACAACCAATGAAATTTAGTAGACGCATCTGTCCGTGTTACTGTGACCAAATGTGACAGAGTAGGTATTCAATATACCACGCATACAAATAAAGCATCGGCATTGTCTAGAGTTGCTTGTATATTTTGAGGACTGCGTACGTAAATACGTGTGTGTGTACAGTTAGTATTCAGTAATATAGTTAGTATTGGTGTACTCTTTTTTCAAATAAGAGGAGGCAAATGGACTAGAGGCTCGTGGGATGAGAGTGGAGAGGCAACCGCCCATGGACATCCGCAACGGCAAGTGTCAAGATATGCGTTGTCGGCCTTTAAGGTGGGAGTATACACTTTTCTTGAAGGTCCCTAAGTCGTATCGGTTCGGGAAAACAGCAGCCGGTAATTGATTTCTCATAGTGGCTGTGCAAGGCACGAAATTTCATGCATAACGCGCGGTTGTGGAATACCAGATGTCAACGTGATGCGGATGGCATTCTGCATTTTGACTTGTTCGATGGTGGAGTTCGGCCGCTGGAATCAACTGACCATTCCCCGTGATAAATGCGGTAGAAGATCTACCCAATGCCAAAGAGTCAAGCCTTTCGGGAATGACTTGAGCGCCGATAATTCGAGCCGCTCTTCGCTGTATGCGGTCAAATGGAAGAAGCTGTTGCTGGGGAGCGCTCGCCCAAAGGTGAGAACAGTACAGCATGTGAAGCCGAATTCGCGCCTTATATGCAGGCGGTGGCGTATAGTGAAGTACTGTCCCGCCTTACTGAGTACACAAAGCATTTTAGAGGCCATTTTAGCGCTCTTCTTCCAAGTGACCACGGAACTGAACGTCGCTCGATATATCGACGCCAAGTATGCCGATACAGGCTGTGGTATTTAGAGGATTGATCTCGAATCGAGGGGATTTGATAAAAAGAGCCTTTTAGCGGTAAACGTACAAACTTCTGTCTTCTTGGGGTTGAATTGGACTAAATTTTGTCAGCCTCCGAGACTTTGAAAAGCATATGTATATCATAGTGCTAACGCAGAAATCGGTCGTATCATGAACTAAGTTTAATCGGCAGTCGATGACATGTTTGCAGAGATCCGCTCCGCTAAAAATGGACTTAGGATGACTTTAATGCGCATAATGCAAAATAGGTCGTGCACACAGACTTTGCTAGGCGATCTGTGGATAGTTTCACAATGGTGTAAGGTAAAGCCTCATTGGTTAATTCGCCCACGTGACTCATAGACACACCGTTCTTATTAGATTTTCTGCAGACTAAACATTGCGAAAGTTATTAGGTCTCCATCGATGCCCCTCTGGGGATGCCCGACCATTGCCTGGTTGGATGTGTAGTGCCTATCAGACACCAACATCGCAGAACGTCGTGCATCAATAAATTATCTCATAGAAAATATGTCTTTACAATACAAATACTGGAAATAAAAATAATTATGGCTCCGAATCCAAATAAAAACCATCCTATCTCCCAAGTACGACTAACCTGCAATCCATGAAGTAATCCCCATTAAAATCCGTTCATTAGTTTAGGAGTCCATCGCAGACAAACAACGTGACATGTAGTTTATATATAATAGTGGCTGACCCTACAGACGTTGTTCTGTACATAGTAACAAATAAAATATAGTTTTCTTTGAGTTTGTCAATTAATTTTTTATAACATCAATTTTTTTCTTAATGCTCCTTCTTGTTGTAATGAAATTGTTTCACAGCAGAACTGTCAAACCGTGCGTCAATAAATTCTCTCTCAGAAAATATGTCCATACCAGACAAATATTGGAAATAAAAATAATTATGGGTCCCAACTTAACTGCACACCATGAAGTAATCCCCATTTAAATCCCTTCATCAGTTTATGAGTCCATCGCGGACAAACAACGTGTCACGTAATTTATATATATTAAGACTAGCTGACCCAGCAAACATTGTATTGCCGATATTAAAATCGCGATACAAAAGTAACTGTTGTTCGTAGATGGGTGAAAATTTGAAGTTTGTACGTATTTTTTAATGCTGACCCATAATGAAACAAATTTAAAAAAAAATGTCAAAAAAATAAAAAAATAAATCGTGTGGACCATTCTAAACATTTAGGGGGATGAAAAATAGATGTCCGATTCTCAGACCTACCCAATATGCACTCAAAATTTCATAAGAATCGGTCAAGCCATTTTGGAGGAGTTCAATGTTTAACACCATGACACGAGAATTTTATATATTAGATATGCAATTAATTATATTGATGATTAAGTTTGGCCAATATTTTTTTTAAACACCTTATATAATATATTATGTTATGTGTTCGTCCTAGTTCCTAGGACCTCATTCTTTTAGTCTGCGCCGCTAAGTGCAACAAGCACTCATACAGCATACTTCTTTCCGTCGATCTGAGTATAGGTTTGAATTGAAGTAGGTACCTACCTGTTTATTGTCCAAGGATAATAAAATACCATGAAAGGGTAAATGAAAAAAGAATTTTTAGGTAAAGATTTTATTTTTCTTATATGTTACACATAACGTTATTTACACATCTATGAGAGATGTCTCATAATATCTATAATATTACAATTTAATACGATAACTTACGTTTAACGATACTCTTGACAACTTTAGCAATCTAGTAACTACATCGTCAAACTGTAAACACGTCAAAAGGTACATTGTATGTGATTGAATAACTATTACAAAACTGTTATATAACTCACCACTATAATAGTTAATTAAATAAAAATAAAAACTATTATGGAACTACTAACAACGCAATAAATACTCATAAATCTTAGGTTTTATAGAAATCATTATATTCTGTTTAAATAGCGACATTACTCTTTTGTTTTTATTCACTCATGAAGTTTATTATAACTCCACAACTACCATCAAAGGCCCTTAACTTAAATACCTTCGGATAGATGTGGATCGCAACCTATCTTGTTAATGAGGTGGAAAATTATTTTAGGCACTCCGAGGATTCTATTTTGTCGGTATGACTGAGCTGTCACACTAGGCTACGTAACAGTTGTTTAGGTTCAGTCAATTGCTATGAATATCAAACAGAAATAAATATTTGTGATTTACTCCACCCATTTATTTCATTATAAGCTTTCAATTTATCTGTCGTGTGATCCTAAAACACACTGGGTTTTGTTTACATTATAAATTTTGAAAAAACATTGCATTTTTTAAAATTTCAACTGCATCATTTCAATTACAAAAGTATAATGTAAGATAATTAAATGTAAATGATATTTTAAAATGTTTTTTTAACAACTGACCTTAATTAAACTTACCTAAATATATTTGGAATAATTTACGAAGATTCATACCGTTGGGTAGGTATAGGCACATTAGCTGTTACAAACAAGTTGTACGTTATGGTGAGTTTTGGTATTAATATTTCGCAATGATTATAGTTTAGTATTAATACTATATTTATATTTGTATCTTATATACACGGCACGTTAAATTAACACGAAAACAGTTTTATTTACAATAATATCTACATATATAAAGTGCTGGAAACAAACTAATTGGACATGTAATTCGTAATTTTGTGATTAAATATTATAGTTACTGCTAGTTTTTACGTGAAAGGAGATGACATGTATGGCAGAGCACAAAAACCGCATTCTTTTAGCGATAATCTGTATCAGACGGACATAATGAAAGTAAGACTGTTGATGTCACTTGTTTGGGCCATCATTTATACAAGACATTACATATAAATGTACACAGAATAAAATAAGCTTATAGTGATTGCGCTAACCTTTGATGTCTATTTTTTTACTTTCTACTCATTTCTGATGTAAGAGTTGAAGTTGAGAAACCACTGGGCGGGCACACATACGATCAAGTGAATCATCTCGCCCTCTGATACAACATTAGAATACAGAGGATAACACTCGAGTCGTCTCCTGTTAGGTAAATACTCAATCATATGTCTCCTTAAACGATACATCACACAAATCACTTCATAAAAGGGCACCAATGAATTTCTATTTGAAAGCACTCGTCCCAATCTTCGATCGTTTGCTTAATAGTTGTTCACAACACTCGAAAGTCCTTTCGTTGTCCACTCCATTAAGTGAGTTCTTATAAGTGAGCGAGGATGTCGATCTCCGTGGGTGGCGTGAGGGTGTCGTTGAGGGCACTGGAGCCAGACACGGTGACGATCACGGGCTGATGGTCGGTGTGCACGATGGTCACCAGGTGCTCGTCCGGGTCTTTCTCCTGTTCGTTTGGCGGCAGGGACTGTATGGTGTTGTCCGCGTACTTCAGGTCGTCGGTGGGCAGAGGGGGGTTGTCTGTGACGAGAGGCGGATCGGTGCGAGGGGCGCGGTACGAGGGGGGACCGCTGTATTCAGACCCACACCATGTTGCTCCTGTTGTGCCTCTGTAATTATCACAAAAACATTTTAGTATTATGGTTCCATACCACATTAATTTACAATAATTTATTGAAGTTATACTTCTTTGGTCGCGCTATGAAAAAATGATGAGAGTGAAATTTTATAATGCGCGCGCGCATCGCTATAACACAAAAGTAACAGGTTGAAGTTGGTTCCTAAAATTTTCTGACGTTTGCGTCATTCGTTATTTTATTTTTTTGTTTTTTCGTCAATTATTAGGACGGGCAAAGGTTTCAAGCCCATACAGCCGTATTCATTATTCAAAGCCATCTCTGCAAGATTTTCATAAAATTTTTCTTTCTAAAACCGTAGAATAGCACGAGGAAGATATCATTTAAATGATTTTTGCTTCGTTAGTCTAAAAAAGTATAACTTCTTGCGTGCATACATAAGTACACACACTTTTTTAATTAATTCCTTCTCTGTCCATCATCTATCAAAAGGTACAATTTTTTTACTGTTACACTATCAAAAATACCTTAAATTCTATACGTTCTAATTGTAAATTCAAGTTGAAATCATTTTTTGAAAATAGGATCTTAAACTTATTTCACATACCTAATGAATGTCAAAAACTATCACCCTACGGAAATTTGTAACCCAGAAGTAAAGCTAAAAACTATATTGAGGCCCTCAGCTTCGCTTCGTGTATATAACCTGTATCTTCTTTATAATCGTTAATATCTAGCCTTGGGAAATTAGGCACAGTTTTAACATTAATTGTTTTTTTTTTACAAAAAAGGAAAAAAGAGAAGAGACAAGCAGGATGTTCGTCTGATGGTAATATACGTCCTGCCCATTTCAATGTAGTGCCGCTCAGGATTCTTGAAAAACCCAAAAACTCTGAGCGGCACTACAATTGCGCTCATCACCTTGAGACATAAGATTTTGCCACATTTGCCCAGTAATTTCACTGTAGTCGGAAATTTAATTCGAGATCAAAAATGTAACCAATGGTGTTGCAAACAACAAATAATAACCTTTTTTATTGTGCGTGTTGAAATAGACTAAAATATCATTTTAAAATTATAAGTGTAGTCTATATACATTTAATGAAATATTGCACAACGTTTTCTCTTTGTAATATAGCATAAAATACATCCAATATTTAAAATGTAAATTTATTGTACAAACTTTGCTTTGACACTGGCAATAAGATAGAAGCTCTAAACATTTGGCTCGTCTACAGAAGAAATACATAAATAATGTTACAAAAAATCTTGGTCCTAGTGACAGGTATTCCTGTTTGCCATATTGTTTTGTTGATTCGGTTTCTGACGATCATCGTGACTGAATGTGGTCTTCTCGCTTTTCGTTTATATATTAAACTATATTTTATATGTTTATATAATAAATATGGGTCAAAAAAGGCGTGTATTAATACGATATACCTATACTTTATAGATGTTTGTGTAGCGGTATATTTTGTATCTTATATTTGCAAAAAGGTGGAAAGTGAATATTTTGATTTTATACAGTATGAGGATTTTATTATTACAGTTAATAATAGTAAATACTTTTACAGGTCACGCAACATCGAAAATGAGGTTTGATACTAAAATTAAAACTCCTAAAAAAGCTTTCTTAGAGTGCCTTACCACAGGCTTAAAAGCTCAAAACAGAAAAAGGAGGCGTCTTATAATATCTCATATAGGCACCGAGAACGGTATTGTAGATGGAGTATTATTAATGTTCGAATCCAAAAAAAAAAATAATGAAAATTCGCTCATTATAAAAAGTGGTTAAAGGGCAGACTGCCAAACCTAAAAACCAATTTAGTATTTGTTTTAATGTCCCTTACCACTCCCGAACGTTAGAATCGAACCCCACATCTGCCCGACGGAATGCGCAAATTATTGAACTGCTCATTTTCAAAAATATAAACAATGAAGAAAATATGATAAAAGCTGAGTTACTAAACATCGTCAAGAGAGAAATTGAATTATCAAACAATTGCTGGGGACAAGTTGGTTGCGGAAAATAATATGTCAGAGAGCGAATATTAATATGTACCTAAACTATTTATTTTTTGTTTGGTAACCAGTATCAAATAAAGACATTTGAAAATATTTTATATATATAATTATGTTTTATGTATTATTAATCAAAATAAGTTTATTATTAAACTACATAGGAAAATACTGATAATCTCTGAATTGTCATTTTGACAATGACATTTCTTTGTTTACATTTTTGTCCTTGAATTATATTTTTGAGTTATAGCTACGGTGTCAGTGTTTAAATTCTCTTTGACGGCGCCCTTCAGACAGAAACAGAGCTAGACAGATACATTGAGCTTTGGTGGAGGTTGTTGCACGGACCCTAAGTGAATACTGCAGTTTCTTTCCCTATATTTCTTCTGCATATAAATGATATATGTTGTACGGGATGCCTCCAAAATGTAGTCACTGTTGTTGCCATGTGTATGCTCTAATTAGTATACACGGGCCTCACAGGTCACTCCGGAGTGACCAGTCGACCAGTTCTGGACGAAATTAGGATATCATCCCCACCATCTGGATGTATGGCGGTCCTCCACAGTGCGGTTTTCAAGGAGCTTTCTTCGTCGTACTACAAAGCTGTAGAATGAGGTTCCTTGTACGGTGTTTCCGAGACGATATGACATGGGTACCTTCAAAAAAAGTACGTACACCTTCCTAAAATCCGACAACGCTCCTGTTATTCCTCTAGTGTTGCAAGAGAATGTAGGCGGCGGTGATGATTTAACACCAGGTACGCTTGTCAGTCCTCCTTTTCCATAAAAGAAATTGTATGTTCTATCAAGAACGACATTGTTAAGTTCTAAAATGAATCTTGATCAGATTACTTCAAGTTCCAAGTAGTTCCAAGTTTACGCATCAAACACTAAGAAGATATTTGACGAACTAATCTTTAGTGCCTGAGTTGCGTTAAGCGGTTTCCATGTCGATACGACAGAGGCACCTTTAAAAAAGGCGTACGTATACGGAAAACTAGCAAAGCTTAAACCCATCTGGTGAGCAGTACGTTCGTTGTCCTCCTATTCGGTAAAAGGTATGCAAGGATCTTGCAGTGTTCTTATATTGCACTGGTTTTCATTACTTGAGACAGATTCTTTTTATCTTCTATTGTCTCTCCAACTAGTAAAGGCAGGCAGCTAGTTACACATATTTCACCCAGTCTTTGGCCAGGTTAAAAAAGGTTCACGTCACTTGTGATTCTGGACGATTCCCGGATATTGCGTAGCCACAACTAAGACAGATTATGTAAATTGAACTTTAAGTATAAAAGTGTATAAGTAAATATGAGTAGTTAAGAGCAAACATTCATGATAGATTAAGGCTCAAACGAGTAAAAAGTAGACCACTTGAACTACTCTCTATCGAGGAAATTTACTTCAATCCCTTCTCAGTTTATGTAATATTTTGAATAATTTTGTTTAAACGTGAAAGGAGACCGCGATGAGAAATATAATAAGACTAAACGGAATTTCTATGATATAAGTATATATATGTTCAGGGCATTTATATATATAAGCCCTGCGGTGAACAAGGCATTTAGTTTGATAGTTGTATCCACGTACCTGACTAGACTTGCTGAGTTTGATCTGTAGGTCGGCGGCGGTGATACCGCGGGCGCACTTCTGTCAAGGAGAAGTAACCTGGAAAACGATTAACCAATTACTTCTGGAAGACGAATATAACAATAATTGAAAAACTTGCGGCATATTTTCCATTATGTTGACTTTTGATGAGCTGCCCAAATTTGGTTCTGTTGCGTACACAAATTCAGGAGCACATCGAAAGACAACTTCCAGGAAGATAGTGAATAGCCGTGAAAGCTTTAAACAGTAGAAACATTTCGCACCTGAGCCTGTACTCTTGCATAGACGCTTGGTATGTAGGCGGTGGGGGTCTGTAATGGAACTCTGGATAGAGCATGGCGGCGTACGGGTGGTGAGGCCGGGCATAGCTGGGGGGCAGCCGAGGCACCAGGCGCCTGCAGGAGGATCTCCTCAACCCCAGCAGGGCACAGTGCGCGTCGCGGGCTCCCAGCCGCCACGCCAGACCTGCCGCCGTCACCAATACCACCCCTATTCCTGGAAAATATAACAGAACATTCTAGAATACAGATTTCAAGTTCAGAATTTTACACAGTATTTATTCTAATTATGGCAAGAAATGATGAGGCCACCTAGACGATCAGTTACCAGATGCTAGATTATGGGTACTACAACGGTGCCTATTGCTGCGTGAAGCAGAAATATTTCGGTTAGAAAGGCGTCGTAGCTAGTGAAATTACTGGACAAATGAGTTTTGACAACTTATGTCTCAAGGTGATGAGCGCAGTTGTAATTGTAATTTTTTTTGGGTTTTTCAATAATCCTGAGCGGCACTGCGTTGTAATGGGCAGGGCGTATCAATTTCCATCAGCTGAACCTCCTGCTCGTCTCGGTCCTTATTTTTATAAAAGAAAAGACGATCACCAGATGGCAGGCGATACGTGTTTGCACTTTAATGGTGTGTTCTACATTATAACCTAATTTTCTAAGCACTATCGCAATTATTGTAATTACCAATTTGTGACATATTTTTCGGAAAGTACATTAACAATGGTGCTAGTTAAACTGAGACGTAAAACAAAACTCAGCAAGAACTTCCTTGTACGGTGTGTTTAGCTCAATATTTTGCATTAATGTGACTCCTCTGTTATTGCAAGTCATCAATAAATATTACGTAATCTATCGGTCACTATATCGAGCAATTTACTGTCGTTACGGAGAACTATTTTTGCAATATTTTTTTTATATAATAACTACTAAAAGGCTCGCATAGGCCTGTATTTATTTACGGTTTGTGTGTTTACTACATTTTTTTACTTATTCGTGTAAGGCATTTAGTATTTGACGTTGAAGTATTTTTGTTGTATCACTTTGCATAAATAAAAAGAAGAACTTGTAATACCTAATCTGTTTTGAAAAGAGCAACGTCAGAGTTTCTTGCTCGTTCTCGGTTTGCATGAGAAAAATGACATTTTTCAAGTGTAATGTAATGTACTTAAAAATAAAATATTTTTGATTTGATTTGATTTAATATTTGTGTACTGTATAAAATTGTTTGTACAAAATCGATGCGAATCAGGGATTGAGTAACGAAAGTAGTTCTCATCGAAATCCGAAGCACGCAGGCTAATCGTGTATTTCATCAAAGTTGCCCAATTTCGGTAAAGCCCACTCGACTCTGGCGCGAGCCGATTTCGATTACGCATCAATCGACGCCGATGTGTGAAGTCAGCACTGAGTGACGTGTACAAATTGCTTTCTAGCATAACAATTGATTGCTTGTAACAACATCATTTGTTCCAAATGCTAATGAAAACCCAATTAATTCCGTTCTAAAACTCGTTGGGAGTTTAATTATAGTAAAGTTGCGAAGGGCCCGTGCTACTGTGAACAGCAATTAGATTTGGTTATATTGAGTTAAATGTGTATAGTAACCGATGCCCCCTATCTTTTATTGCCATATGGTTACATTATATTCAGTCTAATTGAATTATATTATCTTCAGTAGCCCGGTTTATGACGCATATGTTACTAACACGAAGGTAATTGAACAATTTTGTTTTCAATAAATAATTAATTATAAATGTTCCTTCTTTATGTTTGTGAACATTATGATATGACAAAAAATAATACAGAAAAAATGTATCAATTTACACATGGCACATAGCTCGACGGACAGATGGTCGGTGGGACAGAAAAGTCCTCGAATGGCGACCACGTACCGGAAGACGCAGTGCTGTTAGGCCCCCACAAGATCTGGTCAAGATCGTCGTGGACATCTTTGGGGGGACCTTTGTCCAGCTATAGACATCTTCCAGCTGATGACGATGATGATGATGTATCAATTTATAGGTTTGGATAAAATAAAAATATAAATTATTTTTAATAGCGTTTAGTCACCATCGTATATCTTTGATACGTCATGCAAAAATGGGTTTAGTTCGAGCCCAATTCGCGTAGTCCAGTACAAACTACATAGTAACTAATAAAAATTAAAATCCATGAGTCTATGGTTTTTGTTTACGTGTTTGGTGTTTGTTTATACGTGGTTTTTCAATATTTACTTAAAATGGCCACATTTTTCACCCTAAAAATAAAATGATTACAATTATTATTTGCAGAGGGTGGCTATTTGGCTAGTCCTGATTGGGACCAAGTAGCATCGCGTCCAGAAATGAACTAATGTGTTCGCCACTCATACTTATCGCTCGTCGTTAAGCCCTGCCGCATTTACGAATCGCAGTATCTTCTTGACGCGAGTATTACAAACAGAATCTGGGAGTAGGGTATAGTCGCCAAGGATGGTGTTACGCTTATGCATTAGAGGGCCGCAATCGCAGAGGAGATGAAGAGGCGTTTCATCGGCCTGAAGCCAAAATCTGCAAGTTCTTTCGTTTTTTATTCCGACCACACTGAGGTGCATATATAGGCGACAGTACCCAGTTAGCATCCTGATAAGTATGCATAGGTTTTTCCTGCTCAATGATAGGGCTTCATTCACGTTTCTGTTATTGAATGCCTTTATCAGTGCCTTGGAATAGTTTAAACCTGTTGATTTGCTCCAGCATGAAAAATTATAATCAAATTTCTACCGCACCTATCATTAAAAGTAATAACGTGAGCGGTGCTTTGGGATGAGGTCTGAGAGCTCCGAGTACCGCCCCCGCCGCCACCAGGCAGGCCCCCACTACTCCGAGGAACAGCACGCACAATCTCAACGGCGGTCTCCCGCAGCACGACTTCGGCGGGTTCCCTTCACCTTCTGAACACGCATATGCAGCCGCTCTTCCTGATCTGGAAATGAAATTATAAATTGTATTACTATTGTACTAGTATTAAAATCTAACTGGTGGTCTAAATGGTCTTTGTTTGAGCCTCTTTCAAGCCTAAACAACTGAAAGCATCGACATAAATCTACCACCATTCGATGCGAAATTTATCCTAAATGGTTTATGGCTACTAATTATTTTATTGTTTAATTTATTTCCTTTTAGAATTCGCCCAGCGAAGTGGGCGGGAACGGCTAGTTATAAATTACTAATATTTTATAAATTCTCTTTTCAACATTTTAGTTAAAAAAAATAGATATAAAAAACGGATTAGTAATTACAGAACAGATTAGTATAAATATAAACGAAATTCGTTCTTTGTACGCACGAAATTTTTTTATTATAATTTTTATATGTTTTGGTGATTCTATTTTACTCGTATAATTCTTAGTGGTTTTAATTACTGTAAAGCACGGGTTATGAAGAATAGTAAAGAGAAGTTAATTACATACAAAAGTATTAAAAAATCCTTCCAAAATGATGGACTTAGTAGGTACAGTACAGTATTTATTAGTGAAAGTGTATAACGTTGGGATTATATCGGTAGGGGAGAGGAGTGGCGCGGGGTGAGGTACTAGCGAATTATTAATTAAATTTTGAATTCAACTAAAATTGTCTATGATTTGCCGTTTTTCTTGTATTAGGATAGGTAACTTATAATCTACATATTTGTAACATTAAATGAACGTTTTAACACTTATATGACTTTACGTGAAGGCGTAAAACCAAAGAGATGAAAAGAGGTTGTATCTATGGGAAATTGCGTTTTTACTGAATTCGTTGAAGAGGCAGTGGTAGAGCTTTCAGTGACATCCGCCTCTATACCCTTTTAAAGTCTAGAATTATTATGTTTTTGTCAGTCAAATGCCAGAAATATTATTGAAGTTTATGCCTGCATAGGATTTAGTAGTATATATTATTTATTAAAAAAAATAAGTTTAAAAACATAAAGCGGATGAAATATGTGACGTATGAACATAAAAATTGAATAATTCATTAAATCCGCTTTACGGCTCGCCTTAAATATTGAATGGTTTACACAGAGTTTCAGTTTTATTATGTTATAACTGTAGGTTTTTATTAAAATACTGCAATGTTTTCTGAAGATAACATAAGAATTGATAAACACACAAAAACATAACAACATTTAGAAAGTCATTTAAGTATACTATAATACTCTTCCCCATATAAACCTCGTTTCACAAATCTATTGAATTTCGTAATACATTTGCTTTGAAACTTTCTGGGATCATGTTGAAAATACTTACGTACCAAAAAAAAACTTATCAACTCGCCTTAGCCGAGTTGAAAAATTTGAATAATTTAATTATAAGTATTGTGTATAATGTTTCTCTTATACCATCCGACCATAGGTGGACTAGCTCGCCTGTTATTCTTATGTTATAACAGCTAGTGCAGCTAGCAAATTTTACCAGTGGGAGGCTCCTTTGCACAGGATGCCGGCTATATTATGGGAACCACAACGGCGCCTATTTCTGCCGTGAAGCAGTAATATTTAAACATTACTGTGTTTCGATCTGAAGGGTGCCGTAGCTAGTGAAATTACTGGGCAAACGAGACTTAACATCTTATGTCTCAAGGTGACGAGCGCAATAATTGTACTGCCACTCAGAATTTTTGGGTATTACAAAAATACTAAGCGGCACTGCATTGTAATGGGCAGGGCGTATCAATTACCATCAGCTGAACGCCCTGCTAGTCTCATCCCTTCTTTTCTTAAAAAATAAGGCTAGGTTGCTGGATAGTGTTAGGAATTAGGGAAAAGGCGATCACTAATTTAGTGCGTTCTTTTATACAGACGTCTTGGATAACTTTGAATTGTTGTTTAACTTTGAACAAAGTTGTGAAAAGAAAATATCAATTTAACAGCAAAAAAGTCTCCATGAAATAAATTAACAAATGTTCTTCACAACTTGTGTTCAAAGTTAAACCGCAATACAAAGTTATCCAAAACGACGTTATTCAAAATAAAACGTTGCAAATAAAAAGATATCATTAATTCCGGCTGTTCCATTTCAACTTATTTAAAAATAAATCTCCCGAAAATCGCGCTGTGATTTGATGCATTAAGCCTATTATAGTCTGTACTAAGTCGCGTTAATTTAAAAGGATCTCAAACTGAAGAATAAATGAACATAAAGGCCTTATGGAAATGAGTTCATAATAAACGGCGCCGACAGTCTAGTTAAATAAGTAGCATCAGACGTAAAAGATAAAAAAGAGTGCGGGCCTAAATGAAAATTGAAAAAAGAGAAAGGATGAGATTAATCTAAATGTAGTCCTGCCCTGCACCTCCCGCCATGAAACATCCAAGTAAAACGAAATAACGGAAAGCCACGATTTATCATTTGTACATTTTTGAATTCTTGCAATTCGTAGCCAATTAAAACTCACGCCACGTACATTCATCTGCTTTTCAGTGAACTAATGGGCTTTCCCTGTACTTTGACATTGGTTTTTTTATGTCGTTTTCTAAAAGCATTGTAATCTCTTAATGTCATTCAAATTTGTTTCGCATCGCGAAATTAAATATAATTCTGCGACATGACGTTAATGTTGGTTAGATCACTGGGGCGTATCTCAAAGGGTTCGATTCCCGTCACCGTACATACATATTAGTACAAATGAAATATGTATATTTAGTCCCAAAAGTGGGGATCACAAAAATTATCGAATTGTCTTAATATTACTAAGTTATTTCACTATTCAAAAACAAGTTTTAATTATCCGAATATAATTATACTTAATAGTTGTAATTTATATCAATTTTAGAGAAAAAAATACTTAATAGAAGCGAAACTATCAACTAACGGGTATAAAGTAAGTACATCGTCAAGTTTTTCTTTATCTGCAAGCCAGATATGGATTAAGAAATATGTTGTCACAAATACCATTAAAAATTCTTATGAGTGTAATAAGGTAGTCTGTAAATCCAACGCAATTTCACCTCATGGTATAGCGCCAATATCAGCCGGAAGTATAGTTGACTGCGCTCCAGTTCACTGACCTATCACTACGGGAAAGGAAAAGGGCTCTTATATTGTTAATAGCGAACACTATCCCATATTGTATAACTAATCGTATTACGTTCTGTTTGAGCACGTACTATCTTTTATGTGTACAGAGATTTTCTTTTCTCTGAAGATTTATGTCTGGTCCATTCACGAGTATACCTACATGTTATGTTCTAATTATTTTGAAACGAGAGCTGCTATTATAATATAATATACTTTATTATTTATTTTTACTAAATACACAATTACGTTCAAAACAAAAGTATTGCGTTATTCAAAAGAATTGTTAAAAAACGTTTGTTTGGTAAAGGTAACTATAACACAAATGACTTTCTTAATGATACCACAGATTGGGAATGGAGTGACCGCCCTCAGGCTATTAAATAATAAGTTTAATTGTACAATACATATTACTTTGTAAACATATTTATTCGATGAAAAAAAGCCCGCTGAGTTTGTTGCGCCCATTCTTCTCAGGTCTGAGGCATTCATTTTGGAATGGGTGGTAGTTTTTTGACTTTCAATAAGTGATGTCACATCCTATTTTGAATAAAAATATTTGAATTTGAAAGTTCTATGCACACATATAAGGACTATAATTCGCAGTATGATATCGGCACGGCAAAAGTGTGCTTAAAGACAATGTACGCACACTTTTCTCCTTAGTCGTGTTTCAACTGCCACAAATGTTATACATTGCTGTATATTGACCAAAAATATAAAACAACTGGAGTAAATGCGGCAATGTATAGGCAATCTTAGCTTATTATGATCTAATATGTGGCATGTTCCATATATCGACGTGATGTGTATATTTAAATAGAAAACGTATATACATTTTTATATTTAATACATAAATATATTTATATGTATAGGTGTATTATAACGATTTTAGAATAGCAGTTATATTCATATTCTATAATATATTACTGGGCAAATGAGACTTAACATCTTATGTCTCCAGGTGACGAGCGCAGTTGTAATGCTGCTCAGAATTTTTGGGGTTTTTCAAGAATCCCTAGCGGCACTGCAATGTTATGCGCAGGGAGTATCAATTACCATCAGCTGAACATTCTGCTCGTCTCGTTCCTTATCTTTATTAAAAGAATATATATATAAAGGCACTACTTGCATAGGTACGACAACTTATTTCAAACAAATAACGAAATAGCTCAAATAGATGTTAAAATACCTATTGCAGACAACATACTCGTATCATTAAGATGAAGTTCTTATTATTGACCAAAGATTTGATGTACGACGCAACCTAAAACCGAATGTTGGAAAAGCTTGTTACTTCTTTTGTGTTCCATAACAAAAAATGTCTAAAATAATGAGAACTTTTTGAGTGTTTATATCATAAAATGGTATTTTAGTCTTTATAATAACAAAAAAATCAAAGTCTCGGTTTAATATCCAAATAAGACTTAAAGTCAAAGTCAAATAAACCTTATTCAATGAGGCTTAAACTAAGCGCTTCTGAATCACTACTATAATTTATTCTTTTAAATTACTGAATGTACCATATTACATTCAGAAAAAGTAGTGCTCGTGAGTTGAACATTTATAAGAAACTCAACGGCCACTCTTTTCAATCAATAGAGTATGTAACAATGGCTGTAATAAACAAAATAATTTGTAAAAAAAAAGGAATCGTGTCCAAAGTTAAAAGTGTTTTAAATATATCATAAAAAGTAATGAAGTATAAATTATATAATTACTAGCTGCCCCGACAGACGTTGTTCTGTAGATTATAAAAAACATACTGTTTTATAGGAATTTGACAGTAATATTTCAAAATATCAAAAATTATTTCGTAAAAAATGCTCCCTGTTATAACGAAATTGTTTCACAGCAGAACTGTCAAACCGTGCGTCACTAAATCCTCTCATAGAAAATATGTCCATACAAAACAAATATTTATTTATTTATTTATTATATACGGGCGAACCCTTTTTACAATATTAAAACTATGAAACTGATACAATATTTACTTAACTAACAAATAATAATATTTAACTAACTAATCAACACATCTTAATTTCTAATTATAAATAAACATGGTTTTAGTGTGTCTTGCCACAGATTGTAAACTAGTATTATATAAATCAATCCAGTTTATCTGGTTGTTAGTAGCTAAAAATAATTATTAATATTGAAAATAAAAATAATTATGGGTCCCAAATCGAAATCAAATCTATCCTATCTCTCAAGTTGGACTAAACTGCACTCCATGAAGTAATCCCCATTTAAATCCGTTCATACTTCATTCGTTTAGGAGTCCATCGCGGACAAACAACGTGTCACGTAATCTAATATATAAAATTCTCGTGTAATGGTGTTAAACATTGAACTCCTTCGAAACAGCTTGACCGATTCTCATGAAATTTTGAGTCCATATTGGGTAGGTCTGAGAATCGGACAACATCTATTTTTCATCCCCCTAAATGTTAAGGGTGGGTTTTTTTTTTATATTTTTTTTTGACATTTGTTTGTTTATGAGTCAGCATTAAAAAATACATACAACTTCAAATTTTCACCCATCTACAATCAACAGTTACTTTTGTATCGCGATTTTAATATCGGCAATACAACGTTTGCTAGGTCAGCTAGTTTATATATATTTAGATTAATTAACCTATATTGGATGCATCAACTTCTAATTATCAACGTTTATTACTAATTGCCTATTGTACGAATGTTTAAACGACACTCATAACAGAAATCAAAATTGGCAACAATATTTGTTTCAAAGTTTAAATTGCTACAAATTCGTAAACGTAATCTCTCGAGATGCATGTATTACATATCTTTGGGTCATTTAGATAAAAGTTGATCTTTTAATCTTATATCATGTAACTAGAACCAAAATTAAAAAAATATAAACACAATACATGGCCTGCTGTGCCAGGTCTGTTTTAAAAATAATAAAAGTTCCCATAGTTCGTATACGTACGAGGTATCTCGACTCTCGTCGGATAGACGTCAGACATTTTGATAAATGACTGGCTGTAACAATGACACTCATTTCGCTTAGGGCCAGTTCCCTCTTCTGTTTTATAAATTCGTCTAGTCATAGTAATGCTGTGACGGTTTCAACAATTTCAATATAATTTTGAATGGAAATATTATTTGACTGTGGAAATAGGAATTAAGAATAATAAGTATACCTTTTCGTTTAATAGAATGAGAAACTGTTTTGTAAGTAAAACGAATGATACCATTACTAGTACTAATATTATTGCAGTTTGTTGGTACCTTATAAGTTCGTAAAACAATGAATACGCAGCTGATCACTGGATGTTTTGGTTTCAGTTTATGAAAGGTTTACAATAAGAAAAAAAGCTAAAGATTTCTTTTGAAATGCACAAGTATAACCATTCCTTTTATATATTTTTATATTATAGAGAGGCCAAACGAGATTGATTTCGAGAACATTCTCGAACATTTATAGAACATTCTATACAACCTCTATTTGGATTTGGCTATTTATATTTCTTTTTAATGTAAGATGTATGTCACCAGTGGGAGGCTCCTTTGCAGGCTAGATTATGGGTACGACAACGGTGCCTATTTCTGCCGTGAAGTCTGAAGGGCGCCGTAGCTAGTGAAATTACTGGGCAAATGAGACTTAACATCTTATGTCTCAAGGTGACGATTCTGCTGCATTGTAATGGGTAGGGCGTATCAATTACCATCAGCTGAACGTCCTGCTCGTCTCGTACCTTATTTTCATAAAAAAATGTAGCACTATATTATATGTTTTAGATCTTGGCAAGAGCATAAAATTGAAGCATAAATCACGTTGTATTTACGTTTGACTAACAAGTAAAATGTAGAGATCATAAGGGGTATTTATTTTCGAAAATTATATAATTGGGTATCAGATAGATCTGAGTACAATAAAAATATTATTGTCCTTAAATTAAAAAAAATCTCACTCAATAAGTCAAAAATAAATCTTATAATGACTCATTCAAATTCACACAAATTACTAATTAGTAAAATCATTTTCGGAGTTAGTGAACATCATTGTCACAAAACCACGATCTCAGTCATTTAATTAATATCTAGATCGCAGACACTTATTTCTGCACATGAGTTCTACATACAATTTTGAAGTAAATGTTATTAAACAAATATGAATATATTAAACTTGGTCGGAACCAGCTTCAACCAACTTTACAAATAAAGGCATAACTTTTGGTAATGGTGAATGTGTAATGCCTTTATAAACCTCCATCACCCGTGAAGTGCCATATTCTCCGGATTTATATTCTTAATAAAGCGAAATAACCTACTTATACACCAGTTATATTTTCTGACGTACCGCATACACATTTGAACTGGTACTCTAGTGGCTATGGTTTGAGGTGCTTCTCGAACATTTGAAAAAGTAAGATCATTATATTATTGAATTTCCCACTAGTATCGATAATTATAACAAGGCGAAGCATAATATGTTTCCACAACAGTAACAAAATAATCCTTATAATTAATAGTCAAATTTTGCCAACAAACTAAAATGTTTCACAAAACCAACTCATGTTGAACCTATATTATCTTAAATAATATTACATCATCTTATTAATATTAAGCTTAATCTTTTGTGCATTGCTTACTTCATAAAAGACAAACTACTTTAATATCGATAAAGATACAGGGAAATACACAGGGAGCTAATAATCCTGTATTCTATTGACTATTGTTCAGCAACAATGTTGGAACAAAAAGGGTCATTTCTCAGCCTAAGGCATCCCATCTCTTACGCTTCATCAATCTGGAAACTACTAAGAAGTTAATCTTTGATATATTGTTTGTTAATCTACGGGAGAAAACTCAAGGTCGGTTTTTTACTGTCGATACAAGGAAATATGTAATAGTAGTGTAATATTTTCTTTATCCAATGCATTGTACGTATTGATACATTTATCTACACCCATGCTTTAAATCCTTTATTAAAGATTCTAAAACCGTTAGCTTATTGCCAACCTTAAAATACTAATAACCATTACATCATCCAAACGAGTGTTGTAATGTTGTACTGAATTTCATAAGAACACTCCTTTGTTTTTTTTTCGATCCCTTCATGCGCTAAGAGTTTCAAAAGACAGCCACATTCTTATTGCTCGATGCGTGGAATCTGTACGAATTTCAAAAAAAGAACAATTTCGTTTACGCGGGTTGCACACTACTAGAACGTCGTGCGCCGTAAAAAAAAGTAGGTTATTCGAATCCCCGCCATTTTTCTTCCCTATTTTTATTGCTTGGTTTACAAAAAAAATGAGTGATTTAAGTTTTGACAGCACACCGCCAGATAATTTTAACGATGGAATGTAAATTACTACTACATTAAATAATTCTTTCATTAATACTTAGTTTATTTGTATATAATCAGTAATGGATGATATTAGGTTATTACTAGGACAAGCTGTTGTTAGCAGTAAGCTAACTGTTTCGGAATCTTTGAGAGGATTCATATTATGGGTGTAGATAAAGTATTGTATGCAACTGTTGATAGTTAAGCATTAAAACTCTGATGTGATACTATTATCACACTCGGCTTCGCCTCGTTTGATAAATCCACATTCGTGTTTTAATACCCCTTATTACACAACAGTTGCATAAATAACTATTACTTCATGCTTCTCTATCATGCAGTATAAGTGTCGTGCGGCATTTCTTTATAATAAAATAAACAAACATTCAAATTCAAATTCAAACACACACAGACACACACACACGCTTCTTCAGCAAGCATTCTTTATATACTTAAAAAGAGGTTCTTGCCACTATTTGTAAATGTGAGTGTGTTAAAACTAATAATTTTTTATTAATTTTTTATTTATTTATACATTGTTCTTATTACCGGATAATTAATTTATTAATTTATCTTAGTTTCTTCTTATTATATTAGCCATCAGCGGACAGATGAAGGGTTCGTTTGGTAGGTGATTGTACATATCTGATTTAATGCTGCAGTACTGTGCAACACGAGAAGGGTTAATAAATATTTTTCATTAAGCTAAGTTTATTTAAGTAAAAGAGTTAAAGTGGGATTTTATTGTTATGTTTCTGTTAGGCTTTTCCGTTAGGCCTTTTCAGATAAATTTAATTTTAGTGTTAAGTTAGTCGAGCTTTTACAGACGACGTTATATTTTGATGAAATATTGTGAAAAGGATGACTGCATATTTTTTATTATTTGCCCACATCGTCGAAACATATCGGATTTCTTTCGAAATTCCTACAAGTATCATAAAAATACAGTATTGCTTATTCATAGGTAGTGTTAAATTGTTTATTTTATCATGTCTTCGTCATCGCTCAGCTTTCAAAATCTCAACACTATCAATAAGTGAAGGTGTTTCAACCACAGCCAGTCTACCCCACAAGGTATAATCAAATAGGCCGAAACATGTGATATATAATTTACGACCCCTGCATTTGTGAAAGGCTCGTCACCCCGACAATCCTACCATAGGGAACATGTTTGAATAAGTTGTATATATAAAGTCGACCTGCAAATCGCCGCTTGACAAACAGACAAATGAGCTCAGAGATTTAAAATTTAACTAAAAGGTAAGCAAAATATTGTGTATAGTAAAACATACCAATTCAGTTCTCGGTTGTGCGAAATTTGTTATACGCATAAAAAAGGCATAAAAGGCATTTATTTTCATTTCAAATTGATTCTTTTAGAATTATTTTTGATGTCATTTCTAATCTACTAGACACTACTACAGCTTCGGAAACAAATGGCGCTCTGAGAGATTGCTTCACTATCAGTTAAGATCAATATAATCTCAATATACCTCTACTAATATTAGCAATGTGGTTAATCTGTTTAGTAAACATAATGTATTTTTAACTGATACTAATGAGCCTAACTCAAACCTCATTAGGTACCATTGTACACATCTTTAAATTAAGAATATAATAATTAGATCAATATCTTTATACGTGTACAATGTACAATATAGGAGAACGTATAGGAAGAATAAATGTATTTTGAATGATTCCGTTCCAGCAACGAAAGAGCGTGAACTGTACATTGCACGTTTTGGCTTCGGGTATGCTTCCTCTGCTCGAAGTAAATTACAACCGCGAATGGCCTATTATTAATTATCCAAAGGACAGATGGATAGATATGAAGCCGTAACCTGAGAGTTTAACAAGATAGATTTACATAGATTTATTAACGACTAGCTGACCCGGCAAACGTTGTTTTGCCATATAAAGTATATTTCACGCGATAGCGATTTATAAATAATAGCCTATGTGTTCTTCTGGTGTGTAAGCTTTCATTATTATTGTAAACTTTCATCAAAATCCATTCAGTAGTTTTTGCGTTAAAGAAGTTCAAACATACATCCAGACATACAAACTTTCACATTGATAATATTAATAGGATACGTCACTAGGACGCGACGGTTGGCTCAGATGAAAGAGAGCTCACACGGAACGTTCGGCAGGTTCGAGTTCCGCATCATAGATAAATTTTGTTTTAAAATTTAATTTGTGTATCCAATGGACAGTTAAACTGACGAACCACCGAGTGACTCCCTGTTCGTACTTTGATAACTTACAAAATAAAATATAATAATTATTAATTAAAAGCCCAACGTTAAAGCCATTACATATTACCAGGAAATTTATATCTTTTACGATATATCTCCTTCTATAAACCAAAAGAGCTGTTGTTATAAGCTTTATAGGCCGTTATTACATCTCTCGTGAGGTACCGCGTTGTTCACGTGAGTGGGCTAACGAGAGGTGTTTTCACTCCACGCTAATTAAACCCTAGAGGCAGTTGGGGTGAAATGCATTTGCAATTTTATATTTGCGTAGTAAATAATCCTCTTTATTATAAGTAATCAGGTTTAAAGTAGAAAATGTTAAGTTGTATTGTCTTTCATTTAACTGGTCATTATTCGGGAAAAAAGTTGATGAGTTAAATGATTTTTTTTAGACAGCTTTTACATTACCACATTATAATTGCCAATATTATGGATTAAAATAGATGTAATATGTTATTCTTAAGAGATAGACATATGCCGTCGCGGACTTTTCTGTAGAGCTATGTTAGATTCACAATTCCAACATACATTATTTCGTTATATCTCAAAGTCCTCCAAAGTTAATTTTTTTTCCGAGACCTACAATAAATATCGTTATTATATTCAAATATGTGAACAAAAACGTAACAAATTATACACTAAAACCCTCCTCGAGAACAACGCTATCCATTGGTGAAAACAGCCTTAAAGTGGGTGCACTAATTTTTGAGTAGAGTAGCGAACAGACAGACAGACAGAGGACTATGTTTTATAATATGTATGTATATAGATGATTATATACTACAAGATGGTTCTCGATTATATTTTTGTAATATAAAATAATTTTAAAGTGCCCCAGCACGAAATTGCTTAACTCTATAAATTGTAACATAAATTATATTATAATATCTCAGATCAAATCATACAAGTATGCTTCAAATATCGTAAATTTCATTTCAAGTGAAACAAAAACATTTCTAATAAAAAGTCGATTATAAAAACATTGCCGAGAGTACTTAATGACGTCATTCACTACGAAGATTATTAGATGAAAGCTGGCACCGAAGCATTCACACTTTGGTAGATACAAGTCATTATGAAGGTGCATCGACATTAGGATACAAACTTTCAAGCGATTATAGCACTTAAATACATTGTATTCGCATTTACAACTTTATCCAAGCCAACGTTATTGCGAAGTCCACAGATCTAATGTTTTTATTGCGTTAGTAATGTATAAATTAGATGAACAAAGAGGTCAGATTTATAAAAGAAAGAATTCTTGGTAAAACAAAAGGAGACGCTTATATGTATAGCTTATAAAGAATTTTGTTTTTGTTGTTGGCGTACTATTAGAACGGTAAATGCAGGGAATGATGAATCGTTTCTAATTGTGCGTGCACGCATGTGAACTAAGAAAACATTGATCCATCTCGGTCGTGATCTTAGCTTCCTCTTCCTACATAGATTATCATAAATCATCGTATGGTCTGGAATCTATACGATATTTAAGTTCGATATGGTTGTACGGTTACATAAATGTACTGATTGGGCTTTTTATGAAGTATTTATAAAACTCTTCTCTTCTGGGCATGTTAAGTTGTTATTTATATATTTTTAATTGGGATAATTATCAAATAACAGCATAATAATAGTATTAGTAATTGTGAAACATATCATTATCCATTGGGCTTAACGGGTTACTTATTAAAATGAATAATCAAATGATTAATTTTAGTGGTTTGTTTTACTAATTAACTAAAATGAGGAAAGACATTAACTACTTTCGGATTTGAAAATACCTATTCAATTCGATCAATAGTTCTTTTTAATTATTAATAAAGTGTTTGATACAGAAATGTTGTATCATTTAAGCAACTCCATTCAGGCTGCTATTGATAATAATATAACTCAACTATCGATTATTATATATTTACTAAGCAAAAAATAGAATTAGTTTAAATATTAAGTTAGCTTTTTCATTACCGAGCCTAACTATAACATTTAAGATACTTTATAAATAAGAAGAGTTTGTCCTTTAGCAATACAAAGTATACAATAATAAGAAATTGTTTATATAATAAAGTATTGGAGAATCACAGACTGTGGATCAAACTCTATACCCAGCTCAATATAAGCGGATTAATTATGAAAGTATAGTGTTATGACTTGTCGCGCATCACAATTTTGAGTAATAATATTGTTTACTTTAAGATTGACTCTACGATAGATTTTAATACATGTGAAAATATGGGACAGTAAAATATTCGCGAAGAACTACTTAGGATCTTCATGCTGCTTCTATGAAAAGATTAATGAAACTTCGAAAGAGGTTGAATGAATTGTACAGCGCTTGGCACTTTATTATCTGCGGTTATCCTCTAAACGACTAAGTGCGATGAATATGCATGTTTGTTCATATATCACACACAAAATTCAAGCTTATCAATATAAGGTAGACTTGACGAGATATAAATGAAGACCCAAAATTGTAAAAAGCAAATTAATTAATAAATCAATTTATAGGATTTGGCTGAATAAAACTAATCAATTTCAAACCTATGTATTTAATTATCTGTTTCTTACTAAATTAAATATAAGTTTTTAAATAAATATCTATATTTACTGTTAGATTAGCTACAAAACGGTAAAAATGTATTATTTAAATTAAATCTGTAGCCCCTTAAATCCAAGAGTTGGAAAAAAGTAGCGTTTCACAAACAAACATAATAAAATATATCTTTCATCTATGAAATACCGATCAGTGTACACACAAAAGTTATCTTTGCCATTGTTTTTTCATTAAAAGATTTTAAAAATTGCTATGCATTAATAGAATGAGAAGTCTACTTTAGCCTAACCCTCTGAAAATACCAACTGGAGACAAATACGATTAATTTTATGTTTAGAACAGAATTATATCAACATTAGGTAGATAGTAATGAGCTAGTAGGTATTGCTAATGCTTGATGAAGTGGAGGTAAAATTAAGGCCAGTCATCAAGATCAAACTGGTGGATCAATTCAATGACAGGGCTATGACAATATCGCACTAGAAGCCCGAGGAAATAAATTGGTATCCGCGATAAGCGTTCCCTTTGACGAGTCCCTTTCGGATTAGGGCGTGAAAAATGATAGATTAGATACATCCTCGCAGACGGATTGCGGGTGACATGAGCTCCTAACATATTTGTGTATTTGAATTACTTTCTCATCTTCTCTGGGCGAATATTCTATTTCATCTTGGAAATTTTAACCCAACATTGCGAATGTTCCTCGTGATACTAAATTGAATTTGTTATTTTTAATTAAATTTGATGCTATTTATTTGAAATAAACTTTGAAAGTAATTAAGGCCTTTAAAGACATTATAACTTATCGTATTTTAGATTCAACAAGCTAACTATAATTCTACACAAAGATCATGTAAATACTACGTAATAAGAGGCGGAACTGCCTAAGTAAAAATTGATATTTAGTTTTGTATGAAACGTGCAGTCATTTGACATAAGTTTGAAATAGAGGTAGAGTATAATCCGGAGAGGTTTTAAGGCTAACAGTCGCTTAAAACGTAGTGGATTTCGGCTCTTTTTACAAGATTATAGCCATCATCTGTCAATCTATCAATAATGTTTCATACAATAGAGTGAATCGCTTTTTTTTTAGAGAGTTTAGCTAGGCTGTTCTACATTTGAGCTTGTAGCATTACCGTCATTAAGAAAGAGCAACCATGGTAGCGTTAGACAAGCAAGACACAAGACACGATAGTAAGTGACACGTGACAGTGCAGTCCCGCCCAGGATTCTTTAACTAAGAACCCAAAATTGTCAGCGGCATCGCAGGATTGCGCTCGTCACTGAAGAGAAAATATTAATTGTCTTAAGGCAGTAATTTCACGAGCTATGCTTGAAGTCGCAAACACAATAGTGCTTGCACATTACTGCTTAGCGGCAGCACCTAGCGGGCATTCTGTGCTATGATAATATTGATAAAAATAGATTTTAGATAATTAGATTTAGTATAAATTTAATTGTATTTTCTATGTTGGTTATGCCTGTTATTATTTATGCCACATAATTTATGTGAATTCAGTCCATTTATTTTTTCAAAACCATATCCATACATCCTATTGCATTTATGGCACGAAAACTCCAAACAAGATTTATCGTCGAATATGGATTAAACACAATATACAACAGCTACACAATATTTAGCTTTTGCAATATGAACGATTTAGTACTTCAATATTTACGAATGTAACAAAACGAATTTTTTGAAATGAAATAAATCACAAAGCTCCGCGGATTTAAATCCCGTCGAAATCGTGTGACAGGATATTTGGAGCGTGACGCGTGTCAAAACTTGTCATTTAGGACGCTTAACGCTTTTCCGCTCGGTGACTGCAACCGAGTGGAAATTAGATGACTACATTTAGAAAGGATTGTAGATGTTTTATATTGTGACCTACGTACGGTTTGGAAGGAAAATCTTCTTAAGTGCGTTGAATACTTTATTTTGTTGGTTTAGATTGAGACTTACCTGGTAGGCTAGGCTATGTGAAACCCGTTATAATAAAGTCGACTCGAGATACTAAGTGAATGTGTATTATCTGAGTAAAATTAAAATACTAATTTGTATATAGTGTATATGTTATATAAGAACAAAGACAAAAAAGGACTTGGAAAGAAAAAAAAATGAGCAGGTTCAAACATTTCCCATAGGTTTAACTACCATTGCATATGCTTAACCAGACATGCATGCAGGACAGGGCAGGAGACGCACAAGGGACGAGGATGAGTAATCATTTTATGAATATAGAACATAAATATAATCCAAATAAATTTTAAGTTTTTAATTATAATAAAATTTTTAATATAATAAAATATTATATAATAAAATTTTTAATTATAATATAATATTTTAATTATTTAGTATTATTAACACACATCGATTTTTTGGGAATAGGGCTTTTTCCGTATTCACACATCTTATTTATTTATTTTTCTTAACTGACAATAATCGTAAATAAACAGGTATAAAATTTACCGAAATTATATAAAGCCGAATTGGGCAAATACATACTTTTTTATTCGCCGCTTTCGACTTATAAAGAGACATACAGACAGACTTCAAACACGCAGTGGAATTTTGTACGTCAGTCATAAAATTAATATTTTTCAAAAGTTTGGCAAACAAATAAATATCACAGAGACCGTACAGATATAATATCACTTTACTGCATAATATTATAAAACAGACAAACTTCGCCACGTCTGTCTGTTCGCGAATAACTCAAAAACTACAGCACCGATTTTCTTGCTGTTTTCACTAATGGATAGCGTGATCTTGAGGAAGGATTTAGTATGTAATATGTTAAGTTTTTGGATACATACTTTAACGATAATTTGTTGGAGGTGTCGGAAAAATATAGGCCGTCTGGGAGCATCCAACGAAAACACTGTCGAAGCCCTTTGTCATATAACAAAATAATGTATGGTGGAACTGTGTATCTTATATAGGTACTACAGAAAAGTCCGAGATGACATATGTCTACTTTTTAAGGTTAACATACTATATTGTTTGTTTCCGAGTCATGGATGTTAAAATTTATTTTTGTATGTTTATGTGAATTTATGTATGTTTGAGTAAATATATTGTATTAAATATATCATTGTCTTGTAACCCATAACACAGGCTATATATGCTTAACTTGAGGCAAGATAATTTGTGTGAAAAGTGTGTCAATATTATTATTATTATTATTACAGTTTACCAGTGGGAGACTGTTTTGCACAGGAAGCCGGCTTGATTATGGGTACCACAACGGCGCCTATTTCTGCCGTGAAGCAGTAATGTGTAAACATTACTGTGTTTCGGTCTAAAGGGTACCGTAGCTAGTGAAATTACTGGGCAAATAAGACTTAACATTTTACGTCTCAAGGTGACTAGCGCAATTATTGTAGAATTTTTGTGTTTTTCAAGAATCCTGGGCGTCACTACGCTGCAATGGGTAGGGCGTATCAATTACCATCAGCTGAACATCCTGCTTGTCTCGTATCTTATTCTCATTAAAATATTAATTTTAATACTTTTAAAATTTGGCAATTATAAAGCAGTAATGTAAGAGCTGTTTACTCAAATTCGTTATTAATCCAAATCATTTTATTACTACATAGTATCATAAAATCTTTCAGAGATTAGTTTTTGTATCATTTTTAACTCATTAACCTTGATTACACATTTTCCGATAGCTTCGGACTACATTATTCCCGAATACTGTCACATTTTTTTTTTCTATTAACAGAACAGCGTCCGTCGGGTCAGCTAGTTAGTATAGATAATATAAGATACTTCGTCAACACAAATTTTCGTTCGTCAATTGATTTATCTTGCGCCAGGTAACGTTGGAGCCACAAAAAAGGGACGAGGAGTAAGCTTTGTCCGATCTCATCCCACCAATGACTTTCTATGGGGCCCATTTTTTGTTACAAGCTGATGAATTGACGAGACCAGATGGCTCGTGAATGTGTTATTCAATATAACAGTTTGTCCGTAATGCATTCAATGAAGGTTTTGTGTATACAGGTATACATCGATGCAGCGTATATTTATTAAGAGACAAAGTTTGAATATGTTGCCAATTTTGCAAGATTTATGTGTGTTTAACCCAATGGGTCCGTAAAATTATTGTGCAGGTGTACTGTAACGTACTGCGCACATATATAAAGTACTGTGAAGCAACGCGTAACGGATCTGGGTCATCTGTGCCTGTCTCCCCCCACCGCTGCCGCCAATGAGACCCTATTTTTGATGTCTGCATATTCATCGATAATACTCAAGAATCTAGCCGGAGACAAGAAAAATTGCAACGACCTCTGGGTAACTTCAGCTATGAAGTAATTGTATCTTCCAATTTAATTTAATGGAAGCTTGACTTTTGACAACTTCAGAAGATCGCAGAGTATTTTATGTCCATTTAAACATCACACGCTGGAACTCTAAATAGTATTATATAAAAATATCTAATGGACATCGGCGAGATGTAAATCTGTGTATCGAGCAACAGTCTGTCTCAAAATCGATCGAGAAATGTATAAATAAAATAAAATCAGACATGTTAAACCAATATAAATGAAAAGAAGTATAATGATATATCTTCAAAATACGATTAATGGACAAAGTTTTATACGAAACAACAATAGAAAAAGTATTACACAGTTGAAAAATTATAAAAAGATTAAGTCTCATACTAAGATACCATGTTTTGTAATCTGTTTTAGGGTGACTTAAAGTATCTTCACTCAAAGCAGAGGACGTGCCCTGCCTAAACCGTCTCAGGGTCCTACGCCTCTTAAAAGTCTTGAAGATATTATTTAAACTTTGGCGTAGTAAGGGCACACATTTGCTAGTTAGTAGCCTCGATATTTTCACATTTCATTTTTAGACAGTGAGTTGAAGACAGACGCACTTGTGCAAGCAGGGGGCTTAATACTAGGATTTAATTTTAATTCCCAAATCATAAGAATATTAGGAGAAAATACACAAACTACTAAAGGTCGTTTTTAAAGTGACAAAGTATAGAGTCTAGATAGATATTTCATTTAATATCGTTACGAATTTCTTCATTCTTATTCTTATATTCTTTTACGAATTCTTAATTGAAGTTTTAAAATATGTCGTATAGCTCTATTTTCTTCCTTCCATAAAACACTTTTGTAATTTAAAAAATTATCATAAGTCCACAATAAACAATCTGTGACATTTATTAGAAACTTTACATTAAATATCGTGAAAGAAGAATGTAAGTAAATTAAAACGCTGAACATTTCCACAATGAATTGAATTTTGTTAAAACCAGGTCATGTTGCTGGATATCACCTGAAATGCGGTTTCAGTAATTTTATTTCAGTGATGGCGCAGAAAAGTGTTGCCCGATCCAATTTGACATAAGCGCTTCGGGCCGATGAAAACTGTTCCTTAAAGTTTGTGACGTTATCTACCATCACCGTCTCCGTTTAAATTTAATTATCCAGACCTTCTATCCTTCTTTGATTTGATAATAAATTAGGAGTGCAATTTACTTTACAATTGCAAAGATTGCCGTGAATTCATTATTTGATTCCACTTCCTTATTCTTTCTCGCTTCTTTGCAAGTATAGATAAAAACATAAAATTGTTATGCGTATTAATATACAGAATATATAAATAAATACCAACTGTTTGAGAATTAAATTGTTATACATATATTATTTTTAGTCTGTATATTGTGGCTTAACTCCAAAACGGTTTTTTATCAATTTTGACTGGAGTTTCACTGGCGTAGATACGGCATGTTATAAAAACCAATTTAGTCTAGTTATATTTGAGAAAATAAATAAATTTTTACGCAAAATATGATAGCTTAACACATGGGTTGTGTGACAACTGCAGTACTAATCAATGGCTTGTTTGTACCGACACATACGTAGATTACTTCAATAAATCGTATTTCAATGTATTTGACAGCAGTAATTGCAATAAATCATCAATCGCCAAGATTGCGGTGAATTATCGCATTCATACTCACATCCCAGGTGGGTGGTATTGCTATAATTAATATATTACAGTTATACAAATGTTATTAGTGGTACTATAATATTACGGGACGACTTTCACCAATATGAGCATAGTAATTTTTAATGGTATGTTTTTGATGTTTCGTAAAACAAATAAAGTTTTGAAGTAATATTTATTTAGATGGGGTGCAAAGGGAGGCAAAGCACTGAACTAGCGTGAACGTAATCCACGCTTAGTAAAAACAAAAACAATTAAAACCCGCATTATTAGCTTTACGAATCTTACCATTCATAAGAATTTCATTAAAAATTAATTGTATATAATATATATTCACGTATAAATTTAATAATGAATGAAACTCCTGTACCTACAGCTTAATAACAAAACCGCGTCTGCCTTTTAATACCCTCCAAGCAATTGGGGCTTTAGCAAAAAAGTATGAAACTACGGCAGGGGATTATCTGAGCGGTATTAATGATCCTGGACTTGGAGGCTGATGCTATAGACGCACTCCCTCTGGCGGCGGCTTGATGCAAACTGCGGATTATACACTCTCCGCTAATTATCACCGTCCTTTATACATTTATTAAAATATTATATTGAATGACGCTTTGTGATCTAGAGGTAGAAGCAATATTGTTGAAAATCCATTAAGTTTATTAAAGGCTGTTCGCCAGTGATACTAAGCCTCTTAAAAGATTTATGCAATTGATTGCATGTAAGTGATTGTTCTAGTTAATAAATCAGTTCAGAACAATGTTTTTCAGATATAAGCGGCTTTAAACTGGAGCTTTGTTGTATAAACAGGGACAGAACCTGTTTTATGACTATAAGCCCTGCCTATTATTACAATGCACCTTGAGATAAAAGATGTTAAGTTTCATTTGCCCTGTAATTTCACTCGGTAAGGTACCTTTCAGACGGAAACACAAAAATGCTTACAAATTACTGCTTTATTGCGGAAAAAGGCGCTGTTGTGGTACTCATATTAGCAGTTGAGTGACATTTTGCTTTTGCTCCCGCTTATATATATAGAGATGAGCGTTCTCATCTAGCCCATAGTAAGAGCTTCTTGAACGCTGCTCATCCGAATTGGCTTCGATGACCTCTTTTGTGAAATTGAACCTGCCTTACTGGATTGTTTGTCGACCGTAGTCGTACTAGTCACCAATTTCGAGAGTAAGGTTCCCAACTGTTAAGCGAGTATGTGCGACATGAGATGGACATTATTAGATATGATATTCATTAGGAAAGCTAGAGTAACTCTCAAAATGGAGTCCACATATCGATAAAGTAAGAACAAAATTATCATCTCTAATTGGTATGTTGCGAAACATTGTCAGATCTATTCCACGCCGTGTCCGATTTACAATTTACAACTCAATAGTTAAACCACACCTATTGTATCTCATAGAAATATGGGGTTGTACTGCAAAGTCGAAATTAGTTAAACTACAGACAACACAAAATAAACTAGTAAAGCTACTGTTTCATTATCCCTACTTAACTTCAACTGAAAAAATCTATACAGAAACAAAAATTATCACAATCAGACAATTATACGCACACACTACATGCTTAACTCATTTACAAGGTTTTAAATAAAAATATTCACACTAACACATCCTTCTTTAAAAAAAGGAATTTAACCAGAATAAAGTTATTTAAACCTAAATGTCATCAATGAATAACGTAATCAAAGTTATCAGACCTTGGAATTGTCCCCAACAAAAAGTAGCTTATGAAGTTAATAACCAAAGATCATTGAAGCGTGTCACGCCGGGAAAAAATAGCCTCGTGCACCAACATTATGGAGGAGGCCATGCGTGACATCCTGACGACCGGTGTCGCAGCGCAGTGTGTGTTATGAGGGGGGGCTTCCGGACGGATGGTGGTAGTGGCGTGTAATTGGCGGCTTACTAATTTACGTGGTGGACAGGATTGTTTCTTCGACATCAACTTATCTGTTATGAAACACACTTTAATAATATAATGAGTGTTGTCGCACTCGCAGTCCTTAAATAATGCCTCTACAGCATCTGTCACGGGGAGTTTTCCAATGAGCTATTTTAAATGGTTTCTGGTTCTGGCTGTGTGAACTATTTACGACGCCAAGAGCTATATATTACATCTATTTATCTAAACCAATACAAAGTGAAACTTTACACACTTATGAATCTTAAGATATGTAAAAAACATATCTGTGCAGAAATTTTAGTTTGCCTAACCGAAGGTCTGTCCAAAATTCTTTGTGATTTCTCGAATAAGATCTTTAATAATATACATCATTGGTTACATCTATGTTATGTTGCATTATACTATAAAGACAAAACTTGAAGACATAATGATTCTCTCAAAACTTTTTCTACGCTGTTTAGTGATTTAGCAAATCGATTCTTGATTCACGTTCTGTTGAATCATCTTGTAGTAAGCATGCTCTTTTAAAAGAATATTTTGTTCTTAAAAATTACCTCGAATTTCAATTATTTGCTAGCGCATACTGTATCGTTTTAAAGTTGCTCAAATATTTTCATAATTAATTCGTCTCTTTAGTAAAAGCCTCACAATAGTTTTACCAAACAGAGGAATCAGTACTCATAGAACCGATAGCTGTCACGCTGAAGTCATTATTACGCGTTTTTGAATACTACCAGGTGATAAGTACAAATGTCCAAGGGTTACTCACAATCACGTTAATTAGTTCAAGATCATAATAGGACGCTGTTTTAGTGAACACTCCAAGGTAAAGTGAAACATCGTGACATACACAAGGACTTTTCAACAATAAAATATAGATCGCCGAGCGTCATTTGTTTTTCTTTGTCGTTGGTTTATTTTTTACAATATTCACTCCACTTTGTTATTTATAAACGGGCAAGCACGATAATGGCTATATAATTTAATGAGAGGTCTATGCTCGGAGTTTCCCTGCTAGATCGAATCAGAAATGAGGAGATTCGTAGGAGAACCAAAGTAACCGATATAGCCCAAATGATTGCGAAACTGAAGTGGCAGTGGGCAGGGCACATAGTTCGACGGATAGATGGCTGTTGGGGGAAGTGAAGTGAAGGTGAAGGAAGCGAATGGCGACCACGTACCGGAAGACGCAGTGTTGGTAGGCCCTACAAGATGGACCGACGATCTGGTCTGGAAGATCGCCGGAATACGTTGGATGAGGGCAGCGCAGGACCGAGCGTCGTGGAAATCTTTGGGAGAGGTCTTTGTCCAGCAATGGCCGTCTCCCGGCTGATGATGATGTATGATAATTATAATTCTAATAAGCCCAAGCTGCGATTAGTGTCACATCCAATTCCACCTTCTAGTTTCATCACTAGATAAGTTCCATGGTACTATCTTCATTCTACCTGAATTTGGTTGGTTCTTTAATTATCATCACTTCAATCGTTCATACATAATCACTCCAGTTTCAACAAATGATGCTTTCTTTATACAAATGCTTGTTTCGTTGTTGTCAAAACTGTTCTTGGGTCTGGTTAAGTATGTCCTTTCAAACCAAAACCTTTAATTCCTAAATCGTCTTCGAATAATCGAGGAAAAAATAAAAAAATATTCCCATAAATTGAAAACCTTTTTTTTAATTTTCAATATTTATTCGTAATTGATTGTTAATTTAACTTTACTTAGAGATTAATTAATTTGAATATTGTCAATAATGTTGCTAGCAATAGTTATTAATTCAATTAATATTTGCACAGTGTTACCATCCAAACCGAGTCTTTTTCTAAAATTTTTTGTTACAAGATTTATTCAGTGTAACGTTTTATTTAACCTTTATCATGGCTATAGCTTTAAAGTTTCATTGACAATGATCTTGAGGTTTTTTGCGTATTTTATGTTCTATAAAAACTGATGTTTTAGGATTATTATCAGTCATAAATGATTCATTCTTTTCAAGTTCATAACATAAAAGGAAACATTGGTAGCAATTTCTATAGACATTACTTTTACACAAATTATCTTGCCCCAAATTAGGCATATATATGTGTGGTGCCTGTGTTATTGGTTGCAAGACGCCGATATATTTTTTTCAATATACTTACTTAAACATACATAAATACATATAAACATCCATGACTCGGAAACAAACATCCATATTCATCATATAAATGCTTGCACCTACCGGGATTCGAACCGGCTATACAGGTCGTCAAATTATAATTGAATTTGAGGAACATATATTGGATTGTAAAATTAAATATTAGAACCTCCTACAACGTTCAATTTCGTAAAGCATTGTTTAATAATACGCAACGGAAAATCTAATCATTTTGTTTAAGTAAGATTTCGGGACGTTTAATTTTGTAATCTATGACGACGATGATACTGAAGTTTTCTTCGTTGTAATACAGCTAAAAGTATATGTTTTATTATTTTTTTATGATTAATAGACTCGTTGCTATTTGATTAAATTAATTAATTAATTTAAAATGATAGATGCTTTTTTATGGCGTTATTTTATGGCAGGAACAGATAGTTGGTGAGTTTAGTAGCACGGACGATCACTACACATCACTTAGTAATAATACTCTAAGCTGTGAAGCTCGCAGAAGGCAGGAGTTAAATATTATACTTTAATAGTCAGATCAATGGTTGCGTGAATGTGAAGCTTGTAAACAAAATTAATAATATTTACATTCGCAGTAAAACATTCGTAATGTAGACCGCTTAAAAGCATCGCACCGTGTGAACGAAGCGACCTTGTTGACTTGTTGAAACAACGGTGAGTGTTTAACTACGAAAGGCTGCAGCCACTGTGCCACCGAGTCCACTTGACAATACTTTACAATTGTCTGTCTTGCAGTTCATAAGTCATCTTAACTATTTCAAATAGAACTTCCTTTTTTGAAGTATTTTCAAACTTGATTTTAATGATTTCTTTTACTTTTATGGTCGGTAACGACATTCTCTTAATCTTAGCCTCCAACTTATGTCATTAATAATATGTTTTCGATATTAGCTTCAAATAATTGGGAAATTAATAAAATAGGTCAAAATATTCAAGCACTTCATGGATTTAATATTATTATGAACGTTAGTTTGATGTCCTTGCTAAATTTCCTAATGCATCTTTCCTGCCACTCAGAATTAAAATACAACTCCGCGCGAAAACTACGGTTGATGATTTTTAAAGGGTTTGCTTGATCTATTCCCATCTTACCGCTTTATAGTCTTTGAGTCCAAGAGCTAGATCAGTTGATGCAGAATGAGACCAAAGTTTGTTGGAATGATTATATAAGAAGAAGGATAAGAATGAGTGACAACAGAACTGAGAACAGAAAAACTCTCTCAGATCTCAGCTCCACAACAACCAGAGCCACGTGAAAGATCGATGAAAAAGCTGCCTAAAACGTGTGGGAAACGCCTGATAATGAATGAATTCCTGTGCATGATGAACAAACTTTCTGCCTGGAGATAAATAACGAAAGACCGAATAAAGTGGTAAAGCATAATTAACGAGGCTAATACTCACAACGCAGTAAGAAGAAGGAGAATTCAATTAAGTAGGAGGAGAACAGAGAACAGCCAACCAGAATACAGCAAAGAGATTATACCTACCATATTTAAAGAGAACAAATTCTTTGAGGAGGACAATTTTGAATTTGAATAAAAAAAACAGAGTCAAGAAGTTAAAATACAAACGTTTTTAAGCGTTTTAGTATAATTTTTATAAGAATATAGTTAAAAATGATACTACATAGGTGAAAGAGCACACACAGGCTGCTTAAAGCTATAAAGGCAAGTATGTGCTCAACAAAGTGCGCAGTCAGCACTTATATCGGCATGTTAGTGTGTTGTTTCTTTGGCAACGCTTCGGAAATACTTAAATAACGTGAATTCCGATTTCCTCTAACACACTTTTAAACTCTTCGAGTGCGATTTTTGTATCTTGTTGAAAGTTTCAACTAACTCTAACTTTTGTTTTAGCTGCGACAAACTATGGAGTGAATAATGATAATGTAAACAGACACCCTTGCTTGATGATTACAACGCTTAATAACTGGGTCATTTGCTAGTTCCTATACATATCTATTTAATTTTAGGGTTATCTACTTTTACATTAAAATTACCTACGAAATAATCTGGCTTATAATTTAACAACACATTTATGAAAAAAAAATTAATAGTGTCATAAAATTTGCCAACAGTTGTTGTTGGCAAATTATGACAATTCGTTGATAATGTTTGTTCAATTCACAATTTCATTTGTAAATCACTAGCTCCTCGCCCACCGATAGGGTTTGGTAGACTTGGAACAACGCTGTGGAATGAGCTTCTTTGTGCGGTGTTTCCGGGACTATACGACATGGGTACCTTCAAGAAAAGCGCGTACACCTTCCTTAAAGGCCGGCAACGCTCTTGTGATTCCTCTGGTGTTGTAAGAGAATGTGGGCGGCGGTGATCACTTAACACCAGGTGACCCGTACGCTCGTTTGTCCTCCTACTCCATAAAAAAAAACACTTTTATTCCTAAGTATGACCATATTTACATACAAAAAAATATTTGTATATATTTTCTCAAAAAACTTTGTACCCATTTTAAAAGCATATTTCGCACATGGAATGTGAGATTTTTCATAGTGAAGGTTTCCATAAAGAAGAAGTCCAGACAGAATAAACAAATAATATTGTTATTAAACATATTTAAATCATTCAACATGTTTTTAATAATGTAACATACATTCTCAATTTCGAGTTGATTGTATGTTTGTACAACACTCGAGCTGTGGTGCCATTTATAGAATATATAATTGTTGATTACCTGCTCAATCCCAACAATGGCATATTAGGAAATTGTCTTAAGAATCTAAGCAATTTGTTTTACAAATTTAATTTGTTTATTCATATAAGATGGTAAAATTTATTCTAGATTTTGGTTACTGTGACTAATATTTGCCATATGTAGAATAATTAATTCTGGGTAAATTACAATTTGACTCAATGTTGTTAAGTTGTTTGAGTATTATAATTAAGGTTGTTAAAATGTTATTACAATATTAAATAAGAACTGTCTGATGGCGACGATAATCGTTAATCCCACAGACTATAAAAATGGTCGCAGTCAGCCCTTAGCCATTAAAGTCATCCCAAAATCTCATAAAATTTATGTTCACATGTGATATCGTAAACGCACCCGGGACGAAATAAATGACTGGATAAATAAAAGGTTACTTAAAATAGATCTGTGTTTTCATTCTTTTACGAGAGTTGCAAAAGTGTGACTCTTAAACGTATCTATTCTGTGACATATGCTTTGGCATATGTCTCATATAGAAACCAACGATTGAATAAACGTCATTCTATCTCAGCAGTAACAAATTTCTTAGTTTCTGTCCGTGACCACTAGATTACTACTTCTTGTTAAAGAATTCTGGGAAAGTCATCATTGCATTGCATTGCAATAACTCATAAATTCTGAGCGATACTACAAATGCGCCCGTCGCCTTGAGACACAACTTGACAAGTGTCACATTCCAATAATTACACTAGCTACTCCACCCTTCCGACCGAAATATAGCAATCTTACACATAACTGCTTCATGGCAGAAAAAGGCGCCATTGTGGTACCAATAAACTAGCCGGTATCCTTTGCAAAGGAGCCTCGCACTGGTGAATTACAATTACTGCGCGCGCTGCTACTTTAGGTCAGAAATAGGGGTGATAGAACTGCTCATTGAACATTTACCAACAAACCAAAATACAGTTAGCTGTACTGAGACTAGACTACCGTAAGTATTTTTATAGAAGTTCAACGAAAGATTGAGCAACACTTAGAAAGCCTAATACAAAGGTCCACTTACAAAGTTGGTGGGGGGGTATTACGACAAAATGAAATATACTTGTCGATTGCGACATATTCGTGACTGAGCCGCGTTTGCACCACTCAACTAGCCTTATATTTGCAATCACGTATTCAAACATTTTCTATAATTAGAACTAAAGCTGCAGTTGTAAAACTCTTCGCAATATCAACTTGGATGTCAAAACGTGTCTAATTAGAGCACATTTAATATAATTGCTCGTACTGTGGTTATTTAATTATAATTAGCTTTATTTGATATTAATTTTTAATTGTGAAGATAATTTCTTTCTTTCCAAAATATTAATAGGTAGCGATGTATTGGTAGTTCATAGAGTCATAACTTATACTACCACTATTTATGTACTTTAATAAAAACGCATCTCAAAACACCCATGCTTTTGGAAGGAATTAAGAAATCTAGTCAGCTACATATGTACGTGCGTTGTACCTAAAACCGGTGGAAAGATTTTAATGAAATGAACAGGCCAATCTTCAAATTCGCCCAACGAGTGTTATTGTTGTAATTATAATGAGTCATGACAAACGCTGCCGGATGAGACTAGTTATAAATATAAACAATGGCAAACATTAATTATGACGTTAGATTTTAGGTCACATGACGTATAATTATCACGAACTTCTGCCCGTAACTTTGTAAAGACAGAATTCTTTTGTTTGACATAATATGTAATCTTAGATTAAGGATTGGTCTCCGCTGCGACCTGCTCCAACTAGATAGCGCAAGCGTAGTTGCAAAGTGCGGCAACTATAGCTTCGCAAAAGTGGGCGTACCCGAGACTTTGACTTGCCGCATGTTCTGTTAAACCTTGCTAATAATTGAAACTAAAATTCCAGTTTGCGTAGTAAAACTTCGTAAAAATAATGCTACAAGAAATAAGAAAGACCAGTGTCTTTCCCAGTGGATCACATCAGTAAGTATTTTATTAATTTCAATGTAAATTGAGCCATTGAGTGTCAAGATGCCACGTACACAAACATCTAATAGTTACCATAATAGAAAAGCTATTGTTCTTAGGTAGTGCGGTACCTAGTTGGAGCGCAGCGGAGACCAATCCTTAATTAAAGTATGTAAGATATATTTTATTTTTGGAATCCTTAGCAAAAACAACAAGGACTCTGTGTTTACTTAAGCTTGTGTAGTAATGGCACTTTAATACACAATTGAATATCGTTAAACTAATCCGTAGTGATGGTTACAGCTTCCGAGTTCCGACATGAACCTGAATAACATGTTGTATGTCCAGTATTGTAGCGGAAAGAAAAGTTCTAAAGCATGAGGTCTTTCGTTAAATGCACATAACAAAGGTTTACTGCATAGGCCTTGGCAGAAGGATCAACTCATCAATCGTAAATAGTTTGTGTAATTTTTATATCTATAAAAATACTTGTGAATCAAATCAGTTCTCTTCAACCAGGTAAGAAATATCTCGACTGTCTAAAGTTAGAATATTTTACCATGTTTTACTAACACTTCGGAAAAGCTTGATCTTTAAACTGACAAGAAACTCAATGCCACTTTTTTTTAATCAATATTTACAACTTTATCATTTTACAAATTATTTTTATTACAATCAGTGTAAAGCGAAGCAACAAAAAAATTCTATTCTATCAATTTACATAAATTAGTAAAAAAAAATATTAAAAAAACCACTAGATTTATTAGTTCCTGAATAAGTACCAGTTGAGGATTTGCGTATTTGATTGTGTGAACGCGCTAATTCTATCGCATCTATCAAATGGATTTGAATATTTCTTTTTGTATATTATTAACCAGATGTTCAATAGTAAAGGCCATGTATCATGAGGCTACACCTTTCAGCCAGATATATAATACTAGCTGGCAAACGTTGTTTTGCCATATAAATTATTTTTAGTGTGCAACTGTTTTTTCTCCGACGTACTTTACAAGCCCGACTTCTACGACAGTTTTTTAATGTTTCGGTCTAAAAAAGGAACATTTGGCGATTTAGAAACGCGTGAGCAAACCAAGTAGAGTTGGACATGGGAAAAACAATGCGCAAATATATTCCTACTTATTTTAAGGTTTGACCCTGCGATTTGTTGAAAGTCATTGAAAAGTACAACTTTTGATTGTAATTGCAGGCGATTTAAATTAATTAATCCTCCGCCTGCCGTCGTCCGGTCACAAGCCCGTCCCACCGCCCGTCACCGGACCGCACCATAATATCGCGCACTCGGTTGTTTATCGTCGTCGTCATAACTATTCAAATAATGTAGTATAATAAACAAAACATATCCACTTTATATTTAAAATGCGATTAAAGTATATATTTTGATATAAGGATCAATTTGTCACTCCCAAAATATGTGCGTTAGATTCGTTAGTAATAAATATATATAATAAAAACATAATATTTTATTGTGTTTATGGTTATTTTGGCGATAATAGCTTACACATAAAAGAGAGATATATGCTGTGCCGGGCTTTTTTGAAGGACTATTTAAGATTTACATTTCCACGATACATTATATAATTATAACTCCAACGTTTTTTTCCTACTTACTTGACACTTTTCGCTACATTTAGGATAATTTACACCATATCTTTATCAATATGCCTATGTGTGATGTGTAAGCTATATTATTGTAAAGTTTCATCTAAATCTATTCAGTAGTTTTTGGGCGAAAGAGTAACAATAAACATCCATACATTCTTAGAAACTTTCGCATTTATAATGGTTCACTACTTTCGCGATAATAGCAGACACATAAAAGATATAGATATGCATTCGCGGGCTTTTTTCTAGGTTTATTGAAGATAAGCAATTATATTATATTACATTATTATAATTTTTGTAACTACTACAATTTTTCGCAGTGCAATTATGTAAGTAAGAACAGCTCGCAGATTGCAGGTCTTTTTCCTACTTACTGACACTTCTCGAATTATTTTGGATAATTCACACTAATAGATTATATCCTATATGTTATCCTGATGTATGCTAATATATTTTTATAAAGTTTCATTAATATCCATTCAGTAGTTTTTGCGTGAAAGAGAAACAAACATACATCCATACATTAGTAGAAGTAGCTGTTACTGTAATAGCCTAAAGTCACGATTGGATTTGGTACGTCCAGACTATCGGACAGTCCGGTGGGCGTGTGTGAGCGCCTCGCACCAATTGGTTTACTGTACACGTGGACTTGGAATTGGAATTGGACTCCAGGTCCGGACGGTAATAATAATAATTTTGTCCGATGGACCATGCGACGTACCATTGAATAAAGTCCGCTAACGGACCGCGTTCGATGGTTCGTCTGTACCAAATCCGATCATGTGTTTAAGCTTAAGTGATACGTAAATACAATGCTCTACAGATGTTGATCCTTTTTAGAAACATTTAATACTTTATTTCATGTTATTATTTCACCCGAGGGGCACTGCTGTTGCAGTATACGTCAATATTATATCATTTACAAACCGCAACCACAGTTATCTATCGGCTCGTACCAATCTCTTCCTAGAATGCACGTTCAATTGTGTAATTAATATTACTGGATATCGAAAACATCTGGTTTTGTTTTGTTTCCTTTTAAATATCAATCAGATCAAACGTCGGATCGGATATTACAATAATAAGTTCTTCGTCACTTCAATTGTTACTGCTTGATCTTTTTCGTCGGTGTTATCTTATGTATCCGACATAAAACTATTTTAATGTTATCTTTTTCTCAATAATATCTTCAAATAAACACACTCTTACACAAATTATCTTGCCCCAAACTAGGCATAGCATGTACTATGAGAACTATATATATATAGTTGCAGGCAAAACCTAACCATATTCGAAGGTAAATCACAAAATATTGAGGCACAACGGAGTCGTCATATGCGTAACTGACAGTCGGAACGAATCGTGTTCGTGTAATACTTTGTTTCCTGAAGCCTATTCTGTTTAAAACAAGCCATTTCATTCATCAACGTGTTGTGCTGTATGTTGTAGTTAAATTAATTGTTGTTATAAATGAGAGCATCGTCACGCTGTTGGTGCTAGCGAGGTGTTTGTTAGTCGGATCTGGATTGTTAATATTAAGCCGACTTTAATAAATAATGTTATTCAACATTCTGTTGTAACTATTATTCTTATCTTATTTTAATGATTATTTATCCACGGGGTTAGTAAATATCTAAAATTGCTATGGTAAAGTGTTTAGAACTTCGGAATGATGAGAAGGTATTTTAACATCCTTTCCTATTTAAAGGCTTTTTTTTACTCAAGGTACCTTATTACTAAGAATCTATTGTCTATCCATCCAAGAATCTGTCAGCGGGCTATATATTGTTAAAAAGCTGCAACGTTCAGCATGTATTACTCATATCTATCACTACAAATTATAAAACAAAGTCCTCCGCCGTGTCTGTTTGTTTATCTGTTCGCGATAACCTCAAAAAAAGTAATTTTAGAGTATATAGCACCTACCTTCATGCTGTTTTCACCAATGGATAGCGTGGTTCTCGAGCAAGGTTTTAGTATATTTTATATTTCATGGACAGTGTCGAGTTAGTGTTGGTATGTGAGTTTAGACTGTAGACCACTGACCAATGGAAATTAAATCAAATCAAATCAGAGATATATTACTTGTAAGTTGTACTATAATATGTTCCATCTATAAAGCAAGAAGATAATATTATTATAATAGATTGATTTTTAAGCTTTTTTTTACATTATTGTGGATCAGGATGACTTGCGAGTTTGCGAAATCCTAAAATGTGACGTATTATTTCAACTAATTTAATTTTTATTTGACAACCGATTGCAATAAAACATAGAAAATATTACGGCAAGTCTGCCACAATACAGCGGTGACAACCGCATTAAAATCACTTAAGTCGTTTCTGAAATCAGAATGCAATAACAAACAGTTAAACAGACTCCCACTCGCTTACATAAGAGGTACGTGTATGAATTGTTTTAAAAAAAATATTTGACGCCACATGCTAACAAGTCTATTATATTAAGTAGTTATTACATTACTAAATAAAAAGTACGTGCTTGTATTTAATACATTAACCACACACAAATCCCGATTGTTAATAAGACCTTGAGGGCTCCAAGGCGATACCACGTAGACCGCCATAAGTAGAAGATGACGTCTCTGTCCTCACGCCATATTGGCCCATTGCATCAGGTATTGTAATGATTGGTACGGCATATCGATCACACTATTATAATTGGTTAGCGTTTAGCATAATGGAACCAGTCCACATGCAAACTAAGCTGGAGCCCTATTACCAAAATCGAAATACGAAGTTTCAGTTGACGGATCGTACATTTTCCTATTACGAAAGTGTTTCGGATCCGAAGATCGATACGAAGTTCGCGATTAGACATTTTCTCTTTCGTTTACCTTATTCTCAAATTCACTTCACGTTGACTTTTTCGCTGTTTCATCTCACTTTTTATGGTTGTGTCTATGGTTCCGAAACGAAGTCCGTCCGCACTATTCGGATCCGAAAAATTTTGGTAATAGGATTTAATTCGAAGTACGTCGTTCTTTCGTTTCGGACCGAAACTTCGGCTTTCGATTTTCGTAATAGACCTCCTGAGTATTTGAGGTCCAAAGTCAAAAGATAGTTACGAGTATTGTTTTGTTTTGTGACTTTTAGTATATTTTTTGTGGACGTGTTCAATGTTTAAATAAAACACTTTTAAAGGATTAACAATGCGTGTAAGTGTAACGGTTTTACATTAGACGTTTGCGTAAAAGTTACATTTTATTTTTGTTAACCCGACGTTTTCAGATAACGTTTTCAGAGGGACAGTCCCCCTCGACATTAATCAAGTAAAATACACAACACATAGTGTTCAATATCTTTGCTACAAATACGAGCAGTGAACTGGTTCCTTTTTGAATTAGAAATATGGGATAAGTTTTGTTCGGGGTCTCAAACAGTAATATTTTTTATGATTTTGTGGATTGGTTCCTTTCAGCTAAACTCTAGCCAATTGAAATTACAAAATACCGGGGCGAGTTTACCTGGCGTTATATGCAGCTTTACGAGTAACATCTTACGACACATTAAAGTTCAACCTGACCTATTTCCGCTTTAAGCTTTTATTTTTATTTAGAAGATCTAAAATTATATATAAAGATACAGGCAACATGTTAAGAAGTTTGAAATATTTAAATATATCTTATTTTTTTTCCTTTATGATAATATAAATATTTAACTCTTTGCGTTTCAATATTGCGTTGGCTGTTCATTAGCTTTTTATAATTCGTTTGTGTTAAATGCGTATCGCGTTCCCTCGGGAATTCATCAAGAATTATGACGTTGTGTGTGAAAGATCTCAATAAATATTCAAATTTCTAATTATTAATTTAAACCAAAACCTCTTAAAAGGAATAAGTAAAATAATCAATAGTTCACTGGTATGATTTAGTACATGAATTGAATTAAGTACTTGAAATGACGCACAGACAGGCATTGATTGTACAATGGATCCAGGTTTTCAATGAGACATTTGAAATTCTAAAACGGTGTATATTTGATACATAAAAATTAAAATTCGTAATAATTTCAATTCAATCTCAGCCAAATTGTAAACGATACCCATATTTTAATAAATATAAGAAAATATTGAGGCTCTTGCATGATTTTTAAAACCTTTTCAAGTAGATGAGGCCCTATATAAGCTTGCATCTATCGAGTAACTGGCAACAATTTCTACACTACATAAACTACGCCTGCGCATAAGTTACACTTAAGGCTCTCATACATGCGAAACACCTTAACAAAGAAAAATAAATCAAAGTTTTTGGAACCCAATCCTTGATAAGAAAAAACATTTAGGGCTTAAACCCGGTATCATAAACATAATAATCTCTTGTTATATTTTATACTCAAACAATTAAAATATCAAAAACTTTTGCGTTATAATAATTATAATTAATAAAAGAGCTGAATAGTAAGGATAAATTTTTGAACCTTTGTAATCAGTTATAAAGCCTCTCCTTACTTTGTGCCCCTGGATCTTTTTCATTCATTTAGTTACCCAATATTATCTAATGAATATTCATTATATCTATTCAGATCCATTTATTCATTCATAATAATTGTTTGTGCGTGATCGTGTAACTGCTTAACGACTTGACCGATCGAGGTCACAATACCATGATTTATTTATTACAATGTTATGAATATGAATAAGAATTTGATTTTTTATTTTGCCAATACAATAGGTGGCGTTGTACTGAATAAAACAATTTCAATAACTCTAAAACAGCTGTCAATAAAAAATTTCTTCGTATGAATTTTGTAAAATGAAATATATGAATATAATTTACAACATAACTCTACAAATGAACAGATGTCTTAATATATATAAATCCAGTGTCCTGATGTTTGTTGCCAGTTAACTCCTAAACTAATGAACAGATTTTAATGGGGATTACTTCATGGTGCACAGTTTAGTCCAACCAATGGTGGATAGTTTTTATTTCGATTTGGGACCTATAATTACTTTCAATATTTATTTTGCATGCCTTTTGCATATTTTCTATGAGATAATTTATTGACGCACGATTTGACAGTTCTGCTGTGAAACAATTTCATTTTAATAACAGAGAGCCTATTTTACGAAATAATTCTTGATATAATGAAATATTATTGACAAATTTATAAAAAAACAGTATTTTATTCATTATTTACAGAACAACGTCTGTCGGGTCAGCTAGTATGTCAATATAGAGTGTATAAGAGTTACACAACCAAATTGTAAATCGAAAAATCTTTGTTAAAATATTATTATTATCTTTCAAACTGTCATAAAGATAAAATATTTGGTTGTTGAATTATGGTCAAGTTTCTTATCTCTAAAATTTCTCTAACGATAAGAGCCAAAATCCTAATTTAAACTGTCCCTGTGCCAAAACTATTTTTGTTTCATCGATAGTAAAAAACTCATATCTGAACCGGATGCAGACTATATTATATATTAAGTCATTGTTTAGTTTCCTGTCACAGATATATTGTGTGGTGCAAAAAATGTGGTCTATGGTCGTTAGCCAAACAGCATAATCTTATGAAATTTATTCGATTTTATGTAACAAATTTACCGTAGAGGCTGTTTACAATTAAGTTTATCGTCGGTATAATAGTACAATTATATAATATACGATTTTAATATGAACGTCCTTGTTTTAAATACCTTTAATTTTTCGAGTTTCATAATACCGTAGGTTTGCGCATTGTTTTTATAGATGATGGTCCAGTAATGCGTGTTTTACCTGTAACAAAAGATAAATAAATTAATAATTATATTTTTGAGGTTATGTTGTTCACAAAATATAAATTATATTGATACAAATACAGTACAAAAATTAAATAAGTTTTCAATGTTTATAGTAAGAATATTAACTGTCTAATGTGTTATAACGATTGTATTTATAATATCTCCCAACAAATAGGAAGTATATTCAATATGTGAAAAAAATGTTTTGGAAAATAAGTTTCTACATAGGTTTGTAAACCTGAAATCTTTTCAAAACGTATACCACGTGTATGTTAAGTATTCTTTTCTCTTATTTATGCACATTTATGATGACAGTGGCAAAACACACTGGATCACGGGTTACTTATTGAGTCATCTTCAGGAATATGGACTCTACACTGAGGTAAAAAACTATGAAATGACAGTTAAAGATACCCGGTCTTATATCTTCATTTTATAGTTTTCTAGACAGCCTCACATAACCGAACTCTACGGAATTCGGTTGCATAAATATTTTATGATATACAGGGTGTAACCGTTAAGTGTGAACAGGCGGTTATTCCCTAACTATTACAGATATCAAAACAATTTAAATGTATATCAAAAGTAATAACCCAATCAGTGAAATGACATCAATAACTTTTAAACAATCAAATGAGATGTGTCCAATATTTTGATATTAAACATTCCAATACATTTAGTATGAGATTAGTAGAAAGTTTTAGTTTCATTATTTTAAAACGTTATATTAGCCTAATGCGAATATTAAACGAAACTATTTACCTAACAAAGTAATAGAAATAAATTTTAATTGAATAAAATTTATTTCTTAGTAACATTTTGAATTCGACGTGAAGTCCTTGTTGTGCGAAACATTGAAAATGACCTTTCTAACACATACTAAATGTATGGGATTGTTTAATATAAAAGAAATTGGACACATCTCGTTTGATTTTTAAAAAGTCATTGATGTCATTTTACTGATTAGGTAACGTTCTTTCGATATCAGTTTAAAATTTTATTTGATATTAATTATAATAGTAACGGAATAATCGCCTGGTGACATCTAACGATTACACCCTGTATGCAGTAGAATAAAATGTTATATATACTCACTAAAAGTAGCTATTAATTATATACTGTGACCACGTGGCGTGCAGAAACCCTGACACGCTGAAGTGATACATCTTGATAGAAAAGTGAAAGGGAAGGGCAGACCAGCTCACTGCAGCAACCAGATATTAACTGTATTTGTCTCTTTTGTTCACAGTTATATAGACAGTGACAAAACACACTTGATCACGGTTTAAGCTTACGTCCTTCTGGAATACAATCCTAAAAGAATAGCTGTAGAAGGGCAGGAGCGTGTATTGGTTTTCTAGCAAGGTACTCGCACTGTAGATCTAACTAGTCGGAGTTGTGCTTTAATCCGACAGCGCTAAGTTTTGAGGTCTAAATATTGAAGTTCTTTGTGTTCCGCATATAATTTCCGTAACATTTGGTCATCCTAATACCTATTTTAGTTTATATCATCTAAGTTTGTTTATAGAATAACGGAACCAAATGAAACTTAATTAACTTCAACACTAGTGCTATATTTACTTATGTTCTTAACTACCTGAGGTAGGCACGACCCTGCAGAAGGGGCAGTATTCTTTCCTGAGACTATAAAGTAGTAGGGGTCACAATCCTGAGGGATTAATTGACAATAATGTATATTATTAAATTGAATGATTCTTCATTTTGAGTCATAATATTAAAGAAACATTTCTGTATATTACGTAACATAATATGTCGTGAATGTAACATTATGTCGTGCACTTTCTAAGTGTTATTGCAAATGGATATCACAACTAACTAATTAACAAGTGATATTGCATGTTTATAATAGGTACATAATTTATTTAATTAAACCTCAGTAGAGAAATTTATAGTGTAAATAAACATACTAATATTATAAACAGTTTTTTTTTATGAAAAAAAGGTACGAGACGAGCAGGATGTTCAGCCGATGGTAATTGATACGTCCTGCCCTTTAAAATGCAGTGCCGCTCAGGATTCTTGAAAGCCCCAAAATTTCTCAGCGGCACTACAATTGCCCTCGTCACTTCGAGACATCAGTTGTTAAGTCTCATTTGTGTTGTTAAGTCTCAGTTGTGATACCCATAATCTAGCCGACATCGCTGTGCAAAGGAGCCTCCCACTGCTTTGTCAATTCGTGAGGCTGTAGGTGGTCTAGATCTACTGAACCTATTTTGAAAATGTAGTTAATTATAGAAAGCTTTACTTGTGATTGTCGTAGGCTCGATATTAACCTGAAAAATGAAAAAAAAACAGGACTTTGTCCTGGTAGTAGTAATTGCAAAGTAAGTTGGAGAAATAACAGTCGAAGGAAAACGTTTCTAACGAAGGCTGTCTTAACTATAAGAGATATATGATTGGTTTGTATGTATGAATGTGACAGCACTCGAAAACCAACTAATATGGTTACACTGATAAATAAATAACAAATAAATATTGACACACTTTTACACAAAATTATCTTGCCCCAAACTAGGCATACCCTGTACTTTGGCTACAAGACAACTATATATTTAATATAATATACTTACTGAAACATACATAAATAAAAGCGCCGCGGAAAATGCGGATGAAGTCGCGGGTAACAGCTAGTATATAGATGAGGTATCACTTCTAGATAACATTGAATTATTTATATGGAATACATAATCAAAGGGTTTAACCTTAGATAATACGTCTAGATAGATTTTCTTGCTGTAAGACAACCGATAAAAACAGGCCGGGAATATTAGTTAAGTGTGCGTGACAAGGTACGTCTTACACTCGGGATTTTGTATGACACTTTCAATTCAATTTTTTTCGACCTTTTCACATCTGTCATAGTCTATCTAGATTTATAAAGGATCTATGGGTGTAACTTTAAAAGAAAAAAATTACATGAACATTCCAAACTGTTAATTAAATGCTGATTTAATTTCAACATTATTAGAATATTTAAACAGGGGAGCGAGCACACGAAAAAACGAAATAAGTAATTAGTACAGATATGCAAATGAGAAGCCTGAACGCACCATTCCTTGATTGCTTGCGTGTGTTTGGACTTATGATTAGGTACTTGTAACACATAAGGGCATGTTCAGACATGATTATAGGCATTGACCGAACGTTACGAATAATGCAACCAGTTTTTAATACCTTAGAATAAAGGATACATTAAGACTAGGACTGAAAACTTTTAAACCACTGAGCGTTTAATCATTTTCAGACAAGGAAGACATTAATGTTGACACATCCAGAATTATCAGTATACGTTCAGGACTAGATCCTGTCTCCTGGGTATGGGGCACTTCTCGTCCTGCCTGTGGTTCATAGGAAACTGCCAATAATGTTATCTTTGAATAACTCGAGTATTACAAATTTAAATTAAATACCTTATAGAGGATAGAAATATAACATGTATAGTAAAATTAAACATATAAACATCTATATAAACAACTAGGACAATGAAGAATGTCTTCAAAATTTTATTTTTTTAAATATTTTGGATACGGCGTATAGTATCTGAAATATTCTTCTTCTTAAGTCGTTTAGCTAAGCGCTATGGAGCAGGGTCACTGACCGCTGTGACGTCACTACACTACATTCTAGCAGGCACTGCACGCTGCTTGATATATTTAAATAATGCGGAAACGAAGATAATCGAAACTGCAAAACTACTCACTTCATTTTAATAAAACAAAATCTAGTGTATTTCTAGGGATATTTTAAGCTGTAGGCTTATACTGTTTTGAGTTATTTGGCAGATCTTATCAACCAGTCGACCGTGACAATTTTACTGGGAAAGTAACGCATCATCCAAATAAATAATTAAATCATTTTGATTTTTCCGAAATAATTGGTGTTGAAACTAAATTTTTGAACAATATATAAAGTAAAGTATATAAATCTGGCGCTTTTTATTAGACGTTTTCTCGACGTTGTCGTTGCATCTGGACACAGCCTTATTATACTTTATAGCATGACACACATGTTTGAGTTTCGGTAAGTTCAAAGGCACGACAAGAAATTATAGTTGAAAACTTTCAATTAATAGAATAATGATTACAGCCCATTCTCATAATATTATAACAAAATAAAATACCACACTTAGATCATAAAAACTAGAAGTCTAAATTTTTTTGACAGCCCCTTGACCGAGAGCCGATCTAAGAACGGGTTTGCGGGCTCAACCCCGATAGCTATATTTTTAATAAATATATGTATTGTATTAGAAAAAAAGTTTCATGAATAAATTCCGAACCACCAGCAACATTTAATTAATATAGGGGCCGTGTAAAAATTCAATCCGAAGAGCTGTAGCGGATTAACCACGTAAAATAAAATAAAAAGATGATCAACTATCATTAAATAGACCCTGCTGACATAGAAAACCACTTTAATACTTTTTTTTGTCAAATACAAAGAGGTTTAAGTATTAAGGTGACATAGAGCGGGCAATACGGACATAAATTTAATAAACAAAAATTTAAGAGAAAATGTATTAAATTAGACTCATTTCGAAGGTTTATTGCAATGTTAATACGTAAACGATATTACAATATTGAATTAAATAGTAATTTAATAAACGAGTAAAAAAAGAAGGACTACGCCCCGTGATTTAATAAGTGAAGCACCGTTATGCTAGTGTGTGTGCGGTTACAGGAGATACAAGTAACACAATTTTTTCTCCCTTAAATTATTATACATGGCCACAAATACTTTTTCATAACGCACGACGGTATTTCTAAAATATTTTATTGAGGCGCAAACTGATCTGTCACAGACGAGGACAATTCGCATAATCGCCGCCTATCGGCCTGTAGTAGTGTAAGTGTGTGCGTGTGTGCATGCATGTATTTACACGTTAATGGGCTTGTTTTGGTACTACACTGTTATGAAAGGTGACTGGTGTACGTGTTTGCCGTTCTAAAAATTTGTGATAACAATTTGTTATGTTTTAAAGTGATAACCCTCACTTCTAGGATTAATAGACCAATTAAATTTGAAAAACAAAATTTTATGAACGATTCCACAACCTGAGAGTTGAACAAAGCATACAAGATTTTATAACGATACGTCACTCGAACGGTCAGCTCAGTTGGTTGGAGCACCGGGCGGAACGCCAAAGAGTCCCGCATCGTTCATAAAATTTTGTTTTTCAAATTTTATTTGTGTAATTTGTGACAAATTTACCAATGACCAGACTATATACTTAAATATATTTTGTCAAATAGAACGCTCTGATTATGAAACAAATACATCTAATACATATAATGCAAGCTATCAGCACATCTTAGCCAATTAGTGCGGCGCTGTACAAGAGCCGGTCGACGGGCGGAGTTTGTTCTGGTGTCAGATACGGAAGCGTTGGAAGCAGCTCATGTCCAGATTTATCAGGCGCACACTCCGCCAGTATTTATAAAGCCAACGTTAAATAATGGCGGTTTACCATTTTGTAATTGCGAATACGAATCAATGATTTCATTACAAAGATATGTTCTCCTAAAAGGATTCAAACGCGTATAATTTTTAAATACATTAACTTTTTGTGTAAAATAATAATATTATTAACTAAGTTTTAGAACGCGTGTCCAATAATTTTTAAAATAAGCTTTTGTTTTTCAAATTTTGTTACGGAGTAGAAATTCACTTAGCCTATATTGCATTCTTTTCAGCAAACTCTTTCATACTTGCGTTTTTTTAATCCTGTGTAATCTATAAATATAATAATTTTATACCTCGTATGGTTATGGTGTCTGCCTTCAGTAAGGGACACTAATGATTGTCAACAACTGGTTCATAACGGTAATGAAGACGTCAGGGTACCAAAGAGTTTTGCTTTTAGAATAGATTTAACTGCTGATGGAGTGGCCATATTGTCGCATTAAGGCGAAGATTTGAGTAGAAACGCTTGTATAATATTATATTTCTGAAATACTGGGACATGTGTGACGGGCATGTATTTTCAGAATTGAATATTTAAACAAAATTTAAAATAAATGCCTATTTGGGAGTTATTTTTTAATACAATGGCATAGAAGTATAAATCGTAATGCTGGACTATTTCAACTCTGTTTTCATAGGAAAGTAGTTACCCAACCGAAGAAATGAATTCACAGTAATGATAACATTTAACTATAATAAATAATGAATTATAATTGTGAAGAAAATCAAGGTGAAACACTCGCTAATTGAGTAAAGGAAAACTTATTATTTATCCTAATCTCATAAAGTTTGTACGACCTCGTCGATTCACCGTGACACATATAATACATATGGGCTTGTAATGTCTACTATGTTGTAAGCGGTTTGTTCACTTTATATAAACACGAGCTAAGCCAGTCCTCGCTTGGTAACATTATTTTAGGGCTGTGAAGACATTTTTTTAGTAACAATTTTTATCGACTTATTAATGGAAACATACACATAAGCTAGTCGTAGGAAGCACTTCAAAACACTTCTTATCTTCACGAATTTGTTAACATTACTATTGGATTTTAAAAAATTTTTTAGGAAGTATTTATAATTTTTGTTTGATAGTTAAGTTATATATAAAAATGAATTATTCTTAGATTAGGGGTTGGTCTCCGCTGCGCTCCAACTAGATACCGTAGGCGTAGTCGCAAAATGCGGCAAGTAATACTATGCCCAAGTGCCAAGTTAGCTTGCCAAATGTTCTGTTAAACTTTGATAATAATTGAAACTAAAATGCCTAAAAATAATTGAAAATAAAACTTTGAAAAAATAATACTACAAGAAATAAGAAAGGCAATGGGATCACATATCATCAGTAAGTATTTTGTATTTTATTAATTTCAATGTAAAATAATACGAAGCGTATGTTACTAAATTTTAAAGATTGAGTGTCAAGATGCCACGCACACAAACGTCTTATAGTTGCCGTAATAAAAAAGCTATTGTTCTCAGGTAGTATGGTATCTAGAAGGAGCGCAGCGGAGACCAATCCTTGATCAAAGGAATTATTATTATTATTTATAAAGAAAAAAATTATAAATTGAATTTTCTATATATTTAATTATTAATAAAGGGTAAAAAAGATTTATCTCGATTTCCGGCAGACCTATCAAAAAAGTTACTCGTAAATAGGAAAGTAGTAGGTCATAAAGAGATCTACAACTTTTTCACATAACCTCATAATTTAATAACCAAGTTTTTGGTTTTTTTTTCTTAATCTTTTATAAAAAAAAATCCACGAAATTTTGTGAAAACTCACCTTTTCATGTCCCAACCACACTGTATTTTTTTTAATTGAAATGTTTATTTTTTCACCTTATTTTAACTTAACATCGCAAAAGCGCCCTAAATTTCAATCGATAATTCTCACGTCAAAATATTAGGTTTTTTTAAAAAGTGGGATTTTTGTTCGTTGTAATCTCTTCTTACAACATAATTCTCACTTGATAATAGGTTCAATGTTAAAAAAAGCAATTACATGAAATGAGTAACAAATAAATTCCAAGGATGCAACCAACGAAGGTAAGCCTTTACCTAAGTAAGGACCTTTACCTAACGTAAACTAAATATCCCACTCATCTGTTGATGACTTGATTAGATAAAGTTGTAAAATTATAGCATCACAAAAAGCATAAGAAATGCCTAACTTAATTATTCAGTATCCACGATGGATGCTAACTTGCAGTGTATGCAGGAGCAGGAGAATTTCTTCAATAAATTAAGTTATAATGTCGCTTTTCTCCTTTCCTCTTATCCTTCCTCGTTTTCTTTCGAGCTCAAAGTAAAACGGCCGCCGAGCGAAACTTCGGAACAACGCTATCGCCTACAGTTAAGTGTTAATTGCTGCAGCAAAATAAATAAATGAATTGTGAAGCGAAATAGAGTCGATGTTAATGTAACTGCACATTATTTAATAGCTGTTATATAGACGTAATAATGAGAATACGAAAACTTTAGTGGGAATGGAGAGATCATACAATAAGTGGAACAAAAATCAATTACTTTATTAGTAGTTTAGTGAAAAGACGAAATAGAGGAACTACGGAAGGAGACTAGGAAAGCAGTAGGCAAAACAGATTGGAATAAAATTGATGAAACTTTTTTTATTGAAGAAGAGGACAAGCGAGCCTATACTCTCTTATAAGACCAGAACATTCACAAGAGCGTTGCCGATCTATTAAAGCAACCGACCTTAGCCTGAGTTGGACAAATAGTTGTAGTTGTACATGTCTTCGATTCGATTCAATTCAATAATGGTGAATATAAATTTAGGATTAAATTTATTTAGGAAATTTGATATTATAATAATATATATTATATTGTACAAAATACTGAAAAATGCAGCCCGTTCGTTAACGGTATTTTAGACGGATAGCGAAATGTGGCTGAATCTTTGTGAATTATAATTGTAAATCGAATTTATTTTGTTACTTGTGAAGCGTAGCGAAGCCGATTGTCATTTGTTCGGTCAAGCTTGTAATTGTTTGAAGTATTAGTGTGGTATCGATTTCCGAAAATTTTTGTCGTTTGATGCTAGATGACTGATTAGTAGTAGAGTAATTTTCCGGTATTGGTCGAGTTGTTATTTTAACCTTGAATTCTAGAGTAATTCAGAATGCTAAAATTTTTGTAGCGCTTTTCACCTAGGTCGGTAAAAGTCATTAACTAAACATTCCAGAGAAAATCTAAGATCTGTGATGAAAAAACTAGCGTAAACCATTATTTATTTATAGCTTACAACTTATGGTGCGAATTTGGGAGAAATATGAGAGTGAATATATTTCGATGTGTTCATTCAGGGACATGATTTTCCTACACCATGAAGTCAGTCGATAAATATACCTCTTGTATAGTGTAAAGTGATATTCAATTTAATGTCAACAAAGAAATGAGTATAAATATCCCAAAAGCAAATAAATAGGCTTAAACTCAAAAAGGTAAAAATACAGTATGTAATCTAATGAAGAATAATGAACTTAAAACATGAATCAACGGACGCACTCTTTCATAATTACTTCCAGAGACGAAGTTCAAAACATAATTCACGTTGTCGATAAAGCTAAGCTCAATAAATTAGGGGAAGACGCCTGTCTTACTATAATTATCTTTTTAATGTCGTCCAAACAATCTTAACTAAAAATATCCGGTCGTTTGTCGCGTCTGCTCCGGATTTAAATTAGTCAACAATTTACTCAGTGAGTAGTATGCTGTTAAGTTGGTACTTTATAGAACACTAGTATAACGCGCTGACTTCACTCATGAAGAATTCTTCAAGTCTTATCGATAAAATTTTTAGAAACTAACATGTACCTAGTAAATCTTTTGATTATTGACAACTTGTGGATTGCAATTTTTATAGAGTATGTAGCTTTCTATAAAGTTTGTATTACTAACAATGATACACAAAGTAAAAATCCTTTGAAGTAAATTTAGTTTGAAGAACTGGCGTATGTATTGCTTAGTTTTATTTCAGCTTCATTTCACCCGAACTTTCGAGAAAAGAACGAGATTTATAAGTAGTGTCTTTGACGCTCAAAGATCGAAAACATATTTAGATAATACGTGCCTGATCTAATACACAAAGAAAAATAAAACACGGTCATCGGCCATTTGTTGATGATGTCAGTTGCGGGGTGATCACTTACCACTAATTGAATCTAATGTTCGTTCATTTTGTTTGACATAAAAGACAAAGAAATTGACCATTATGGTGAAACGTTCTCGAGCTTCGACGTCGTAATATGAGGGCACTCAAGAGAAATTAGATTAAATTTACATTTGCCTAAGTCCTCATTTCTCTCACAAGCACTGAGACGCGATATAATATTTAGGTACTTAGTATATGAAGGAGTAAGTTCGATCAGTTTTATACTGATGCGGTAGAATTTCTTTTATTTTTTTATATTTTTTTTTTAAATCAAAGTTATTTTTTTTATATAATAGGTAATAAAATGCTCGTATAATGCGTTTATTTTATTTACGTATGTGTGGATTGATGCATCTACTTTATTGTACTTTAAGTATGTACTCAGTAACTTTAACTATGTTTTTACATTTTTTTTTCCTTACTCGTGTAAGACATTTAGTAATTGACATTTGTGTATTTTGTTGCATCACTGTGCATATATTGGAATTGAAATGATTTGTAAAATTAATTTTAAAATAAGAATCTGTAATATTATTCAGTTTTGAAAAGAGCAACCTTAGAGATTTACGCTCGTTCTTCTGTAAGGAAATCTGCCTTCCGAACGAGCTCTAAGAAAATAAATAACATATTTCAAGTGTAATGCAATTTACTAACGTAATAAACATATTTTTGTTTGTTTGTTTGTTTGAATAATATATTCAAAAGTATATAATATATACACACGAAATAATTCAAAACGGATCTGGATTTAATATCTTCAAAATTGCCTTCATAAATTTCGTTTCAGTAACCAAATATTATGAAGGTTATATTTAACGAAGTAGGAAGAATATCATGTATTATAAAATAATAAAATTGTATTCATAAGATATTTCTATATAAAACAATTTTATTCACTAATAAGATAATTACATCAATATAACTTTACATTACATAAACAATAATTCCACTAATGGTAATTGTTAACATTTCGTTGCATATCTGACATAGATTATAAGATTAGGCGTGGCAGCGAACAATGAAACTTGTGAACATCTGAAATATTACAACGCGTTATCAAGGCAACAGGGGTTTTGTTCAATGAAGCTTGAATTTGATAGAACATACAATAAATGAAGAGCTTCAAAATCTTATTACATTATTTCGTATCTCCTGTTTTCCTTATTTGTTTTAGTAAATTTAATAAAAACCTGAAGTAATCCATTAAATTGAATTGAAAATAATATTGAAAGGACCATACCCATGTCGTAGTCAAAGGTGCAGCGTCCTGGTTTATAATTTTTACCTAAATTTAATCCATTTAACAGTAAACCATCAACGAAATTATAATTCACGATATCCTAAAATTAAATATTTTGGAATTGTTTATCAACTTTGTTAATATTCTTAATCCTTTGTCCATTTTTTATAAAAAAATCGATGTGAGACTGTGGCGTCGACAGGGTCAATTTTTTTTTAATGTTCTACCACTGCCTCGTCTATGATAGTATGATTATTTCTCTTGGTGCAATCAAAAAGCTCATATTACTTATTAGCAGCAGAAGACCGACGCCATCCTTCATGCATTCGGAAACCTTGATTCTTTTAATTTCCGGGCCCTGCTTCACACTATCATACGTTGTTTTATGTATCACTACATAGCATGAGGGCTTTTGTTATTTTCAGCTCTGTTTGTCATAAATAGAACACGGCAATAATTCAAGATAGCCCACGTTCTAGCGCTCTACAAAGTGCATGTCCGGCCACATACGAACTATTGCTGTCATCTCTGCTCTGGCTCATCCCAGTACCAGCTCGATCCAATTGACCAGGTGCAACGCAGAGCAGCTCTTCGGTCCTCAACACTAACCTATGCGAAACATAGCGGCACTAAGCTGCTATTTCATGCCAGTATTCAGTGCGAGTACGGTAATTAACCCGGACGAGTCTTGCCCGATTGTGCTGATGTCATAAGACGGCAGCGTGACTCTCCCACTTCTACAAAGTTAGTTAGTCGACTCCTACCGGCCCTTGGGCCTGGACTCCCCTATTCTTTTTAAGCTTGGGGAAGCACAAGGTAAAAGTGGTTTATCATATATTTTATACCTTTATAAATATTTTTCAGACAAGCCACTCGTAATATATTTCTTAGCTAGTAAATATGGTAAAAAACACCTTTAATCCATTAAAGATCATGTAAAGGTTGCTTCGTATTCAAATCTTACATTATAAAATGCGCTCTAATATTATGAGTATGCGTTTCCCATTGAAGTCAACACGACACGATAAACACAGACTTTATACCAAAATAGATTTAAAATGTCACATAAAAACTTCAATATACAGCGACTACATGATTGTTTTGAATTATTGAGTAGGTAAGGTGAATATAAAAAAGTATTGAAAATTCAAATGTGACGTAAATTTAAAACATTCAATGAACTCTTTCTACCTGGATAAGTTAAACGATTGCTGACCCGTGACTCCCAGCCGAATTCCATTTGCAAGTAAAAAATATTGGAATGTTAGATTAAAATGCGTGCCCACAAGTCGAAGGCACTCGGCTCGTGATGCTAGATTCGTTTCGGATATTTTTATTTTTCTGCTTCAAAGAATTTTAATCAAATTTTACGTCGCTTTTTCAGCACCGACTACAACCTTGACTCTTGTGTCAAGTGAAATGAGAGAATCAGGTGGCTATTCCAATGCTTTTAAAAGAGAGTCTAGCAATCAGAGTTATTTATAAAACAATTTGAAGCAAAACCTCATTTTGCGATGTACGCTTTGTATAAAAAAAAATAGTTGAAAACTTTTATTTTTTTAAGTCAGTTCGAAGGATATGTTGTATCTGTCTTGTAAAAGAATTGAGGTTAATTGTAACAAAATAAATCTCATAATGATTTTTAAATTATACCCCAGAAATGTTTTTAGAAATAACAATTTTGTAAAAATCTTGCAAAGATGGCTTTGATTGGCATAATTAATTATTAAATAATAAATACGGCTGTTTGCCTATTCTAATCGTGGACGAAGAAACCAAAATAAATTACAAAAACATCAAAAAATTTTAGGAACGAACTTCAGCCTGTTACTTTTGTGTTATTGTGATGCGCGCGCATCTTAAAATTTCACTCTCATAATTTTTTCATAACGCGACTAAAGAAGTGAAGTATAACTTTAGAAATTTACAAAATAATAAAACGACGTGAACCAAGTTCCTAGCTCGGCACTAACATTACATCAAGACCCTCGTTTATTTCGTTTATATTTCTCATTGTTAGTCTACTTTCGAGATACTCAATGGCGTTGATATAATGGATGTAAGCGAGTGGCTGCTCACTGCTCGAGAGTGCAGCCCATTAGTGCCACATGTGCAACACGTCACTTGGCTCTCCGCGGCGACGCTCACGAGATATTAAGATAATTATTTTAACTTCTAGAAATAAATATAACGATGTTGTGAAAATAATATATAATATTAATGTTGAAAAATATATGACGCAACTAACAAACACTACATTAATTTAATGGAAATAAAACACTTTTAAAAGGATTAAAACGCATGTAATTGTAACTATGTTTTTACATTAGATTTTTGGATAAAACTTAAATTTTTATCATTATTTACCATCTATGTTGACTTGACTATCTTGACTCATTTCATCTACAGCCCCCTCGCGTTATACAAAGAAAATAATATTAACTCAATGTCTTTGCAAAATGATGTATTTACCTACATTGTCTTTTACGTTTAAATTGATTTCAGTTATACTGACAATGATTTCTTAGCAATCAAAACCGCTGCTTTTCATTTTTAATTGAGTTTAAAAAAAGTATTTATAACACCGAAATAACCATATAAAATACCGGAAGGAATAATGTTGACGCTGATACCCAATTGTTATTTAGTAATTTAATTCCTTTTCTGTAAAATCTGTAAGAAGCAGCATGCCGTAAGAGGCACAAAGCCATTTATGTTCTCAAAATTGATTCCTTTTGAATTATTTTTGATGTCACTATAAACACTACCAAGAAACTACAAGCTTCAGAAACAAAATTCGTACTTTTATTAGTAACCAATCTATTTTTGAATTTGTTTTATTTTTAGTGAGATTCACTTTAATCACTATACCATAGAACGTCATTGATTATACCTATAATATCTTGATATATGTAAATCCAGTGAATCCTGTTGGTTGTTTCCAGTGAACTCCTTTAGGAGTTCATGAACGGATTTTAATGAGGATTACTTCATGGAGTGCAGTTTAGTCACACTTGAGAGATAGGATAGTTTTTATTTAAATTTGGGACTCATACTTAATTTTTTCCAATATTTATTTTATATGGACATAATATTTTCCATGAGATAATTTCTTGGAGCACGGTTTGACAGTTCTGCTATACAACATAAACTCTCTATTAAAAAAAATACTTCTTGATGTTATGAAATTTTATTGACAAATTTATAAAAAACAGTTTTTATTTATTATGTACAGAACAGCGTCTGTCGGGTCAGCTACTTAAACCATAAAAATCTCCTGTGAACTAAAAAGGTGGTGCACCAAGCCATCTCCGAATATAAAAGGTTTAGAATAAGGCCATGCATAGCCATATTTATTTCTAATCTAGCTTACTAATAATACGATTAAGGATTGTAATAAATTGTTTTCAAGTAAACTTTGTAAATTTCAAGGTAATTAGTACAAAAATATTGCAAACATTTAGTTACTCCGCCATATCATTGGACTTCCAATCTAAAATAAATATAATGTGTTAATTTCAACATTGTACATTAAGCGGTTATTCATTAAATTGGTGGTTCACTGCTCTCAGTGTTAATGGCAGACTGTTATTTCATAATATTTATATAAGCGAGGATCAACTTTACAATTTATACCGTCACGTCTGCCTCTGTGAATCGTTATGATAAATCTCTGTCGTTTCTCTGCATTTATTTAGTACTTCATAGACTTCTTGATTAAAAGGCTCTTTCTTTTCTTTTATTACTAAAAAGTCCCTGTCTGTCACTGAAATTAGAGATAACTGTAGCCATTTTTCAGACTTGATAATGGTTGATAACACTCATTGACACTAACATATCATATCAGAATCTATTTATTAAACCTCATTTTTTAATTCAAATGTTAACGAAGAAAACTGACGTCGAAACATCCTCGCTAGGTATTTACTGAACTGACAGCTATTTAGTTGACCTGAGGGCCTGCCATCAACTTTTATTAAGCGATGCGATTCCGATGCAGTTCAGTTTAGGTACCTAAACTGAATCACTAAAATTCGTACGATGAAGTGCCTTTTACTGAATGGCGTTTGGATCGCTTATGAAGAATGAACGAAATAAATTTGTCTGTGGTCCGGGGTGTGAGAAAGTGATGACGCTCTATAGTCGTTGCATAAGTTTATCTCTCTTACTCGAACCATGTGTATGATTTTAGCGGTTTTTTTGCATAGAAAATACTAAAAATACATTTTAAAATTGCGCTTTATAGCGTCAAATTATAAGCCATAAGACCCATTTTTGTACTTATTAAATAATAGTAATATAAAAAATATAGTTCTTTGAATTACAAATTAAATGTTTGCTTAGGTGTTTTCGTAAAAATAACGAGTTATGAACGCACCTCCATTGATATTTGATTTGACAGGACCACAGAGTACATTTTTTTATCCGTTCTTGCGAACAATTTACATTATTATTTATTAAATTTATTTATTTAAAATTACAAATAGGGTATGATTACTAGACAAGATCAAAGGATCCAAATAAAATTCACTTATTAGAACATTCGGCGCCGAAACACATCTGCTTCTAATAAAACACACGAGTAAATTATATGGTGCCCGTATTCCTGTTAATGTGTGTGATAATTGTTACATTGTATAATTAGTCGTTAAAAGAAGAAGAAGTCGTTAAAAAGAAACTAAAAAAAGCACGTATTTTATAGAAAACCAAACTAAAAAATAGAAAATATTTACTACTTTTTAGTTTAGTTTATTTATTACATCTTGATTTATTTATAACTTTTATTTGCATTGTTAATTTTTTTTTAAACTTTGGTATTCGAAAATTTCCTAATATGAGATAAATCGGTTAAAGATATAGGTCGGAATTTAATATAAAATTCAATACCTGCCTTATAGACGATAGATGAAAATTATATAAATTAGCTAAAATCTTATTTTACTATTTAAAATATGGGTTTATTTTAGCAAATTAATGTAGTGTCATCCATCCTCGATAAATCTGCGAAGTTAGGACGAAATCTGGCCTGGCTTTACATTCCATATTAGGTAAAGTTTCTTTCGTTTGCATATTAGGTAATAAATAAAAAATAAATAAATGTTTAGCAAAAATAAGGTAATGCATAAAGTTTATTCACTCACGTAGAATATTTAGATGCTTATAAATTATCTCTTTTAACAGTCTAACATTGTTGTAATAATTTATATTAAAATGAATATTCATCTTTTTTTGTACGTATTGTAGAGTAAAAGTTTAATATACATATTAATTTATATATTTAATTATTATTGTAGTAGCAACTTCATATGATGTTTCATGAATATTAATAGTCGTCTTTATTAGAATTGTGTATAATTTAATTATGACAACAGAAAGGAGATTATAATCTTGCAATGAATCAATTACAGTTAGACTATTCGTAGTTCGTACAATTATGGAATCTGTTATCTATTTTTACAACTTAGATAATTTATACGGCTAGATAGAGTCTCTTGCTGCAAGGCATGAAAACAAACCATGTTTATTACTATAGTGAGTGACAAGGCAAGTCTTACACTCGCGATTTGTATGTCTTTTTGTGTTAGTGTGCGTGAATTTATCAAAATAGAGGTTAACTGTTAACTTTAATTTTTTTCGAAGTTTTCACAGCTGTCACAATCTATATAGATATATATATATAAAATATGATCTAAGATTTAAAACTAGAGAAAAATGTATCAGTCATATCTCGAAGAAAAACATTGAATGAAAAAAAAAATAGTCATCCTTTATGATTTCAAATGCGTTCAAACATTTTAAATGCACATCAAAAGTGCAAATCCAATAATCTCCACTCCTGTGTTCCATAAAAAAGGTAAATTAATATTTGTGGTAGTAGGTACGTTTATACAAGTATGGTTCCTTTAAACGGTTCATTTAAAAATTAAAAACATTTCTCAACACATTTATGACAAAAATTAGCAAATAATTGACAAATTTCAATGACTTGATGTGTTCGCTATTACAATTCACAATTCTATTAATAAACCACGACACAAACAAGACCCCGTGCACCTCGCCTTTTCCCGGCTACGCATTACTCCCTCCTCGCTAAGAGGAGGATTCCTACGTTGACACTCTCTAACAATAATGTGCAAAATATATATATAGACTACATAAACAAATAAAATCCATTTACTTGAAGGCCGCTCTTAATGTTATTTCTATTTCATTCTACAGGTCAAAAACATCTTTAACTCTTCTAAAATAATAAAACAAAATCCAAATCATTTCTGTCTTCCCTCGCCTCGTTACAATATCTCTCCCTAACCTTTACAACGTCGTAAATTTCATTATTCAGTGACTTACAATAATTTTTCAGCTCCTCATAACTTATATTGTCAGCTATGAATTCGCTCTTCATCATCACCCACCCTATTATGTCTTTTCTTTGTCTACGGGGATTCTATAGGCTATTTATTTTCCACAATGAATGTTCAAGCCAACGTCCCGAAAATTCTTCCTTAAATACCTTTACTTAATCATCCTGAATTGATTTGACATAGTCCAAGTATTCGGCAAAGTATACATTTATGAGGAAACTTTCTAAAAGCGAACTATAATGAGTGACTTACCTGTTTAAATCTTTTAATATAATGTTTAAATTGGACTATCCCACTTTAAAATACAATACAATTTAAACATTTATAAACAGCATAATACATCGTTTACATCGTTTGGAAAATACAAGTCATTTATGTCACTATTCATCCCGCTTGATGATGATTTTTCAATTAAAGTCCTAGTAGGTACTAGGAAGTAGAGTTTTAATTTGCTATTTTTTTCCGACAGGTACTGTGGGAAAGTGTGGCCGTGAGCGCTCATCAGGTACCTCATCTATGTTATCTCATAATTTTAAAAGTCGTAACATTACAAAAACTGAAATTTAAAATTGATCAAAGTTTCACAACGTGATCCTTTACAAAAGCTCTTTCTTTTACGTTGATACATAAATAAATACCTAAAGAGAAGTTTCCAGAAAGCACATAAATTTTCAACGTATATTATTTTACGTTAGCAGGTCAGACACTAGATCTAAGAGCACCTTCCATTTTATGCTCTAAAATCTAAATGGTCTTGTTTAAGCTTTACTAAAAATAGTTAATACTTATATAATACGCAATATGATTGTATTGTTAAAAAAGTTCTTATGAGACAACTAATTAAGACAATGTGAAGAATGTTATTTATAGTTAAGACAACATTTTAAATAAGAAAATGTATTAAGCTTTACTTATGTGCAGGACGTTCAACTGATGGTAATACGACCTGCCCATCACAATGCAGTGCCGCTCAGTATTCTTGAAAGACCCAAAAATTCTGAGTGGCACTACAACTGTGCTCGTCACCTTGAGACATAAGATATTAGGTGTCATTTACCCAGTAATTTCACTAGGTACGGCGCCCTTCAGACCGAAACACAGTAATGCTACATATTACTGCTTCATGGCAGAAATTGGAGCCGTTGTGGTACCTAATCTGAATCATAATCTAGTCGGCATCCTATGTAAAGGTGCCTGGTGATTGTAAGATGCCATCTGTTCGTGTCTGTCTCTCAGCAGGCTGTGTATAAATATAATAAAAAACCAAAAACATAATAAAACAGTGTGTTTAATGAGACACGAAGGTGAAAGCACTTCGTCAAGAGCACGTTAAAATTAGGAATAACAACTATTTTTTGTGCCGTACTCATAAAGAAAATAACATTTACAATATATTTTATATTTGTGTAAAAATTACTCTGAATGTTCGCATCGAATATCATAGTCGAGCGTGACAGCTCAATTTCGTTCAATACAACCAAAATAAAGTTTTCATTTCAATACGTCTGTAAATGATTCCTACGTAACATACAATGAAAGCAAACAAATTGTAAAATTTAATTTAAATATGGAATTTAGTTTTCATGCGTTGTAATGATATATAGAAGATTTAAAAGCTCCACGAAAACTAGAAAAGACACCAGAAGACAAGGTGCCGCCCTTCAATTTAGGTTAAGAGCTCCGTTTGAAGCGCTTCGTCTATTAATAAAGTATGGTAATTAATTGCTATAATTTTCATTATTAACTATGGCAATAAGCTTTAAAGAGTCGAGATTGTTTGAATAGGGGATTTGAGTGTAACTACTTCTGTGTGGAGAATACTAAATAGTTGTTTGAGGAAAATTTCAATGAAATTTGAAGTTAACACTTAAGGCACTTGAGGATTTAAATGGAACCAAAAAAAGGATACTGAAAATTTAACTGAATATACATAGAGATGTGAAACTTTGTAATGCAGAAAACTATTTCATATCAATTTTTCAGTTCTTTAAAATCATCCCTGACTGCAATCTGACAATCACGTGGAAAACCAAGAAGATAAAATTCAAATAAGTCGAGTAATCGACTTTTTTATGAAAATAAGGACCGAGACGAGTGGGATGTTCAGCTGATGGTAATTGATGCTCCCTGCCCATTACAATGCAGTGCCGCTAAGGATTCTTGAAAAACCCCAAAAATTTTGAACGGCACTACAACTGCGCTCGTCACCTTGAGACATAAGATGTTAAGTCTCATTTGCCCAGTAATTTCACTAGCTACGGCGCCCTTCAGACCGAAACACAGTAATGTCTACACATTACTGCTTCACGGCAGAAATAGGCGCAGTTGTGGTACCCATAATCTAGCCGGCATCCTGTGCAAAGGAGCCTCCCATTGGAAAATGACTTTTCCTTGTCTTGGCACAAAGACACTTCCGGATATCGGATATAAAAAATAGCTTATTCTGAAGATCCTAGTAAAGTGGGTAAAAACCACGTTTACTGTTTCCCGAACATAGATACAGATTTCGTGACATACAGAGCTAATAAAAGCGTGTTCAAATAAGATAGATTAGCGACCTGCATTTCATGAATATAAAAGGAATCATCATTAAATATTCTCAAGACTATAACATAAACATATTTTTAAAAATATTACAGCTTATTTTTATCTTCTACGGCCGAATATTGTAGAAAGTCCGCGATGGTGTAATAGTTAGGTAAGTAAGATAATAGATAAGCTACAATAATAGTTTTTGTTTAAATAATTAAGTTCATACATGGGTGGAATCAAATAGTAGTAATATTAATATCTTCAAATTCAAATTCAAAATCACTTTATTCATGTAGGTCACGAAAATGACGCTTATGAATGTCAAAAAAAAATCTTATTGAATTTACCGCTACTTTGTAAAGGGTTGAGCTAATGAGAAGAAGCAGCAAGAAACTCATTGCCACCCTTTTAAATCATTACATTTTAATTGTTTTACAAATCATTTCAATTATTATATATGCAAAGTGACGCAACAAAAATACTCAAATGTCAAAAACTGAAAGGCTTACACGAGTAAGTCAAAAAATAAAAAAAAGTAAATTTATACTTATAAACACAAGAGTTATTGAGTACAGTAGATGCATCTCACATACCGTAAATAAATAGAGGCATTATGTGAGCATTTCATATAATAAAATATATAATAACTTTAACTTTAAGATAACTAAATGAAGGAAATAATAATAAAAAAAAACATCAAGCAGACCTCCCGGTAACAAGATCATCCAGCAATCATAATAATAATCCTTATCCATTTAAATGGTTTGATATAATTAATGTTAATTACGTATGTGGAAATTCCACTTTAAATTATTCGGATCGGGCTTTTCGTTTAGAAATTATGACGGGTATAGAAATTATCTAATAAAGTAGTAAAAATTTCCCGTTTTGTTGAAACTGTCCTTCCTTTAATATAATATTACCAATTACTTCAAAAAAATATGACAAAACAACGATTGCTGTCAGCAAGCATATGGAGTATTTTAGATACATTCTTACCCGGTAAAAGTAGTTGCGAACTCAAAGATAAAAGAAATAAGGGTCTATCAAGGGAGTTACAAAAGACTCCGTTATTGTTAACCATTACGATTACTCCTACAAATCATTTTTAATGGTCATTTGGCAAAGGGCCGGCAATAGAGACGAAAGTTTATTGTTGTCTGTTCGTAGTTTGTCTTCCTACATACTGAATCTACTTATCTACAATAAAAAATGATGTAATAATAAATTTATTTTTTCCTTTACTTATCAAATAAATTTAACTGTTACGTATAAACTACAGTACCTAATACTTTATGTCTCAATTAAGCTTTAAAGAACTATTTATTGCCAAACGTACTTTAATTAGTGCTGCGTAATAAATTGTTTGTATTCGATTAATTGTTTTTAGCACTAGGAAGAATATAAATCTAAATCCGCTTAATTCAGTTTGTGGGTTATGTTAATAAATTAAAGTAATAAATAAGTAGTCCTACAAATAGAATATAAGTGTATAATGCTTTTTAGTTTTACAAATGCCTTAATTCTCGTCGTATGTAGGTATATTGAAAACTATTTTTTTTTTTGTATAAATCCATATTCTTATGAGAAAAAGTGTTTATTAAATTATGTTATTAAGTTTTAAGTGGCTAGCATACACAGAAAAGTTTTACAAAATTTTGAGTGTCTTTTATTGTATTTTTACTTATATACTGTACGGTGGCCTTTTATTTAAAATAAATATAAAAAAAGAAGTTCATCTGATGGTGGGAGTGATCCGGCGCCCACATTACAATACCCAATTAAATAATATTCTAAATATCCCAGTAATGTCATTAGCTACGGTGCCCTACGAACCTAATATAATATGCTTGCTCACAACTGCTTGATGGCAGAAAAAACGTCGCTGTGGTCACCATCTGGCCAGCATCCTGTGCCTCCCATTGATTGATCATTTTCCGTTGCTGTCAAGTTAAGGTATTAATTGCAGTATTATAATAATTAAATAAATAAATTATAATTAATAATTAAATTTATTTAATTAATTATGGTATTCAATATAGAGTTTTAAATAAGCAGCACCTGTTTGTTATATTCGTCTTTTGCGCTGATATTTAAATTCAAAATAAATAATTCTAATGCCACTATCAGTCATCAAATTCTTGTTAAAGCAGATATGAAATCGATTAAAAATGATAACTAGGTTGAACATTCAATAAGGGAGGAATGATCTATAACAGGATAAAATCTGACTCAAAGCATGATAATAATAATAGCACAAAGTATGTACAGTACTTAGAACGCACTTGGACATGTGATACTGTATCAATGAATGCGTGTTTTGAAACATTACCGCTTCCTATTGAGGTTTGATTTCATCTAACCCATTGTTATTATTAGAAAGTAAATATTAATTGAAACCCAACTACACACATCTGCTTCCATTATTGTAGTCGTGAAATTAAGAATCTAGTTGTGCCTTTGGTCTATCTCAGCGTGTTATTACAAAACGCAACATGGCTTTGTTTGTTACTATGATAATTTACACCATTGTTTTGGTGCACAAATTCAAGAAATATATTAAAGCTTCTTTGACAAAGAAATGTTACTATAATATAGTTGACTAGCTGACCCGACAGACGTTGTTCCGTAAATAATAAAAAAAAACTTTTATAGGAATTTGCCAATAATATTTCAAAACATCATGAGTTATTTCGTAAAAAATGCTCCCTGTTGTTTAATGAAATTGTGTCACAGCAGAACTGTCAAACCGTGCGTCACTAAATTCTCTAATAGAAAATATGTCCATACAAAACAAATATTGAAAATAAAAATATTTATGGGTCCCAAATCGAAATAAAAACTATCCTATCTCTCAAGTTGGACCAAACTGCAATCCATGAAGTAATCCCTATTAAAATCCGTTCATTGGTTTAGGAGTCCATCGCAGACAAACAACGTGTCACGTAATTTATATATGTTAAGATTATATAAAGGATAATAGTTCTTGTCTGGTTCTGCGCAGGCCACCTAAGTTGTATTATATTTTATTAAATAATTGTTATATGATTTAAAATATGGGCTGGGAGTTTCTTATCATTTCTTGTTCCCGCGTCAAAGCCTCTTTACGAACTGATGTAGCTTTATGATTTTTACCAAGTGCTGCTGCAATATGTTATGTTATTGTCTGTACCTATGGTAAATAAATATATTCTATTCTATAGAACACATACAGTACAGATTTGAATATTGTTGAATTTTGAAGGAAAAAAACTTGTGTAACAGTCTATTTCAATTGAAATTTAAATGTTATTTGATTGAATCATGCTTGTCAGCATTATTCTGCAACAAAAAAAAATGTCCACGTTTTTAAGTATCAGACAAGACTATTAATTTTAGGATCTTGTTAAGAAAAGAATTTTTGTGTATGTAAGCTATACATGATAATAAAATATTGAAACTTTTCATAGTCTTGATGAGTTGTGGTACCCTTAACATTCACATGTCATAGTAAAGGTTGATAAAAATTGATGAAAGAATAAAAATGAAGGTCTTATATGCAACACTACGTCAACCATCATAGTAAAGAAATATATTGTATTTTGTTTTGTGTTTATCAACTCGTTGCGAACGGTAAAAATAAATAAAATTATACATGAATAAATTTCAAAATAACTTGAACATTATATTTAATTTTATGAGATAACTTCAGATCTCCCTTAATAAGAGATTGTAATTAACAGAAATGTTATTTAAATTGCTCATACAATAAGATAAAAATGATATTTGTTCAATTTTACTCACATAATATTTTGTTGATTTCGATGACTATATCACTCCACGTATGTTTTAATTATTAACAACTGAAAAATCGTCACATCTATTCCTGTCATCGAGTGTATCCCACAATAAACCTATATACTCGCGATGCAAACAGTTCAGTCGAGCAGCAGATGTTGGCGGGCGTTCGGTACTGAATGTTCATTGGTCAGGTAATGATCACACCAGTTAACAATCACTACTGGTATTTATATAAGGTCCGTGTTATTAATGTAGTATCTCAAAAGCGTTCATTGCTTTTTATAAGACGTACATGAGTTATATAAATTTATAAGAAAGCTAATGATTGAGGAGTTTCCCTCAGAGATCAAACAGTAATGAGGAAGTAGGAGAACCAAAGTCACCGACATAGCACAGATGATTGCGAAACTGAAGTGGCAGTGGGCAGGGCATATAGTTTGACGACCGGCGATCGGGGCAGTAAGGTCTGCGAATAACGACCACGTAACGGAAGACGTAGTGCTGGTAAGCCTGCCACAAGATGACCCGGCTATCTGGTCAAGATCGCCGAGATAGGTTGGATGAGGGCAGCGCAGGACCGATCGTCATGGAGATGATGATGAAATGAGTTATAAGGTCAGTGGTCCTTCAATTAATTTTAATATGACCTGATCTACAGTATGAATAAATGAAGCCAAGAACAGAAGACGTAGATATTAAAATTTCTTTTAGCAATTTCATAAACGTCTACATCGTGATCTAATAATAAAAAGGTAGTTACGTCACCGTCTACTCCAACACAAATAGCAATCTCGCTCTACGGCGGTTATTGAACATCGTTCAAACAAGCAAAAATAAACAAAGATTATTTTTCAAGCGAACGGAGAATGCAATTTTAGCAGACGTTTACTGCTTTATAACAATAAAAATATCTTAAAATTCATAAGAAAGGAAGGCTGAGATTCCAATCTGTATGCTATTTGATAAAGTAGCACGGTGCGGCAAGGCGATATCATTTGTCCGTACGTGTGGCGTCTTAACATGCAATTTTTGCAAATCTCTCTGGACGATCCCACGGTCTGGAAAGTTTATTGTAATCCAAGTATGTAACTAACATGTTTTGGAATGGCGATTCAATAATGCTTTGGATCCGTTCCAGTGGTAGGGAATAAATGGTGGTCTGATTAATAAGGTCTTAAATGGAGAGTGTCTTTAGACGCTTCACCGACATGCAGAAATATGAATGAATGAAGAAGCTATAAAGTTAACTATCGGATGTTTAACGTTGTTGTGAATAGTTAAACACATTGCTTATTGACTTACATAAAAATATTTTGCGGAGCTATTGTACTTGAAGTCCAATCACCTAAGTGTTAGTCCAACTGTCAAGTCCTTATGCAAAATATTTCCAGTTCAATATAATCAAGTCGGAGAGAGTCAGAGAGACGGCTTAAATATTTCAGATTTTTATTAAATTTTTTGAAATGTTACTTTTGATACCACATTTTGTGTGATAAATCCAAAGGATCTTTTTTATTTGAAAGTTGTAAGATTTGCCAAAAATTGCAAACATTTGGGTGTAATAAGTAAACAACTTCTATTTTCCTACAAGTGAACAGTTGGTTTTTTAGTTGGTGTTTGATAACATACGTTCATAAACTGAAAACTGACAGAAAATACGTCAATTCTTAAGTAGACAAAACAAATTTAGAGGAACATAAAATATGCTGAAGGCTTGGTTAGGCTGGCAAGGTGATCTGGCGAACGAAAATTTGATCTTCGGGGACTTAGACTAACTGACGGCCACGGATCCCGATGGTAGGCTCTCAACCGTAATAACGCATAAAATCACATGTTGTTACATACTACACCTAAAGGTGATACTGAACAATATTTCTGATAAATTAATAACACGGGAAGTTTATATATTATAGGATAAGTTTTGTTACAACATTCTCGTAAAATCATATTAAAATATAAATAAATTTCAAAACGAATATATTCTACTGTAAATCAAAGAACCATGTAATTAACTGTGTTATTCAATTATTCTAATCAATTACATATATAATTAGTACTATGACTACTTGTTATTTTACATATTGTACATAAAAATTCAAATGAGTAAATTCAAATCATTGGGATGCACAGAATATATTTGTTAAAATTGGATTATGTGTCAAAATTATTATTTGTTTTATTATAACTATTGAATTTACTATTAAATAATACAATTTCTTACTATTATATTTCTACAGAAACAAGTTAGATGGGCGAATTTGAAGACAATAATTATTTCTTAAAATCAAACATATTGTACTTGCTTAGTTGGTATCATTGGTAAAGACAATCTAATATTTGAAAGAAGTAATGAGCTTGTTATGTATTTTGCTCATTGTTTGAAGTGATTAAAAATCAGTCCATAATAGATCGTTATATTTTGATATCGTGTTGATTTGGTTTACTCTTGTTAACTGGAATACTGTTACAGACTTTTAATTGCATTTAAACGTTGTGCTGTTATGAATGTGTCAACAAAACTTTAAATTCAAATGCAATGATTTCTATCAAACCCAGTTGAAAAGTGGAAAGTGAGATACAGCGTCACGTACTCGGTGTTCGGCTGACTCGCGGTCACATCGACGACTTATGCTTTCTTTGATTGTAGCGATTGTGGCCGCCATTTTGTATTTATGTAATACGTTGAACCACTCTCTTTCTACGAAGTTATTTCTATAAAAGTTATTTCATGTTCTTATTTTTTATTTATTTATTTTATAAAGAATTAGACGTTAATAAGCAATTTTAGTAACATTAAAATTGACTACAATTTTTGTGGAGATATTAGAACAGACAGCAGGAATAAAGAAAAAAAATTATAATTTTTAAAATCTTAAACAGACATAAATTTGATATGCCAACTACTCGACTAAGTAGAGTTTGTAAGTCTTTTGGGGGGCGATGTATATTCTTTCACAACAAGCTCCCACAAAATATTCAAAACAAATATATTACTAAATTCAAAAGAATTGTTAAACAAAATTGTGTGTTAAAGATTTCTATAGCATAATTGAGTTTTGTAATGATATACCACAGATTAGGAATGGAGCGACCTCCCTCAGGCTATTAAATAATATGTTTTACTATACGATATTACATCGTAACCATGTTTTTTATGAAAAACAGAAGACCGCTGAGTTTCTTCCGCCCGTTCTTCTCAGGTTTGAAGCATATTTTTCAAATGGATTGTAGTTTTTGACTTTCATTGAGTGACATCATATCCTATTCTTTATTTATATTGAATTTGAACCAAAAGATGATGTCTTAAGTATATAGCAAGCAAATATTTATATATATGTGTTTAGTTATGATTATTACTTATGTGTTTCCTGCATAAGTCATTTAACTACATCAATACTTTCCTTAAGAAGACTGGCACGCTCCACTGACCACAACTAAGCATAACATGTACATAAAAAGAATTATAATTACATCACTTCCTGTTTTAATTAATATCGCACACGGTAACACCTGTAATAATGTAAATAACGTTCTCGCGAATAATTAAAGCAGTGATTCAATTTACACGAACAGAGATAAAGCGTAATAGAAAACAAACTTTGAGATTGTCTTGAGTGTTGCCAGTCAAGAGAGCGGTTTCCAATTGAGGTCACGGTACTACATAAGACCGTAAACAGCGCGCCTCCGCTTTTACATCGACGAGCTATTTTTGTAATGTTTACTGGTAGTTAGTACTTAATTAAGTTATAATAAAAAATTTTGTAACAGCAGACATTAAAAGGATTACTAGTTCGTTATGGATTGCGGTTTTGATTATCTTTAAAAGTAAAATGTAATGAGATTCAGTTATTGCTCAAATTGTCTTTAAATTTGTTCACGAGTTTATATTTCTTATCTTTTATTTACGAGTTAATTAGATTCAATCGCGATTGAACAAATTTTTTTAAATATACTATTTCTGGAAGTATATTTGAGGGTGAGTTCTGAGTTTAAGCTTATTTTAATTGCCATGACACAAATAAAACTTCTTTATTCAAATTAATTCAATGAGTGGGCGTGGGATACTTAATTTATACGGCAAAACAACGTTTGCAGGGTTAGCACTTATACGCAATGATATTTTATACTGAAAAGAGGTTAGATGTAATAGTTTATGCGGGGACCAAAAAAGGTATGAATACTAAAATATAACACAAGTCCAGAATTGTATCAGAGTAAGATTTAAAAAGTCCTTAATTACTTCTTCTTACTGCTAGTGTTAATGTTAATGGAACTAATAAGAATCATTGTAGTAAGAATCTCGCAATCAAGCCGAAGATCTCATTCCATTTGACAAACCGCAGCACTGACATAAGAATTTGTTATTATGGTCCGGTCAATTTAGATCATTATAATTTATTTTAACACGTCAGTCTCAAATATTATGTTCCACACGATGGTTCCCATGACTTCGTTTGTGTCAGTTTTCGATGATGACTGTAAAAGGTACAGTTAAAGGCACATATACATTAAAAATGGGGGCGTGACTGCGTGGTAATACTGTGTAATACCTTTCACTTAGATATCAGGTAGGTTGAGCACAAAATCGTCCAAAAGCAAGTAACGTAAGCACCATATTTTAATTGGAGTTTACTCCTTAAGAACCGATTTTCATATAAGGCGCCCGGTATGAGAAAAATATGGAGAGTAAAACCTAATCATCAAATGGCATAGTAACGTTTTTGGTCATCATTTCTCGCGCACCTTTCACTTTCTTGTATTTTGAATCTTTATTATATTATATTTATTATATTATAGGAAAATTCTATAAATTATGGAAGAAAGCGGTATAAATAAGAGTGCTGGAAAATCTGATAATCACGTGGGTAATAAGTAAATTACAATTCAAACATTAATGTGACATGTATTTTATATATAAACATGTGTGCTTTGTATTTATTAAATATTTAATTATCCATATAGTTCATACAAATTTATATGAGCTATCCACATAATTAAATGTTTAATTTAATATGGAGAGTATATATAGCACATTTCACGCCAAATAGACAATTTTGAACCTAACCTATTATTTTATTTCTTAATTAATACGCTTTTATTAGCTTCTGCTATATGTCTGTTTGTAATCGACTCCATTATACTTGATTTTGTTTAGTACCTGTTCAAAGACAATCGTTCTTGAGGAGTAAGCTACAGTCGTGCGTCGTAGCTGGCACACACACTTTTTTTTATTATTTTCAATAATTCGAACCAAATGTAAAGTTTTTTGAAATACATCTCAAGTCTAACAAGCTTTATTTTAATTTCAAATAGTAAAAACAACTCCGCGCAAAGGTCTTCATTAGTGTTATTTCTACTGAGAGAATTATATACTTATTTTCTATAAATTATCTCATTAAAACAGATTTATATAATCTGTTTAATGAGTATTAGATCCACATTACAGTAGTATATCGCCTACATATCTATCACTAGTGATGCGGTAAATTCAGTTTTTTTTTTTAAATGCATATTTCTCTTAGGTTCTTGCTTCAAAGAGATCTGTAAAAAAGACGCCATCCATGTATATGTATGAATGCATATCTATCTCATATATATAAAAGAGAATGCATGTTTGTATGTTCCCTAATAACTCCTCAACTATTCAACCGATCTCAATGAAATCTTTTGTAATAGATTCGTTGAAGCTCAAGGAAGATTTACATATAATTTATATGGTAAAACAACGTTTGCCAGGTCAGCTAGTACTTTAAATATATTAAGTATAGAGGAATTTGATTCTTGCGTGCAAAACAAAATAAAATCTCTTGCGGATATACAGCAAGATAGAAAAGGAAAATGAATCTTTTGTTACTGTTTTTTGATTGGCAAGTTGTGACCAGTCAGTCCCCCTCGGCATTAATTATTTATTATTTTGACTATTGAACCATTAGTTAACACAATACATTAACAAATCAAAATTGTTGTACACATTATTGGTCGTTCATGTCATCTGTATGCTAGTTTTTTCTAAGTCTTATGTATAATGTAGAGGTACGGTACCTACAGTTACTATAGTTACCCGGTCGACCCAATTTCCTATCGCGCTACAGTCTCCGTTGACCTTTTAAACTATTTATTAAAAAGTAAGTTTAAAGATGTCAGTATAGCGCTACAAAGCGCTTTCACAAAAATTTAATAAAAGCTCAAACAAGTGATGCAGGCCTTTGTGGAGCGAACCAAGTCTGTGCTCCACATTTCGATCATAAAAAGGCCTTCGCAGCGTGAAATCAACAATCGTCGCCCTGGGTTCTTTAATCTCGTTTACTTAACACATAGGAGTACTTACGATCACTGCTAACGAGCTAACTGACCTGAAACAATAATCATTCGGTTATTATTACGAAGTTTTAATATTATAGTTCCTGGCACGGATTATATCCAATCAGTATCCATGCCAGGTCTATATTTCTCTATTCTATAAATATAAAGACATATTTGTATGTCTGTATTGAAGTTACACATCTTTAGGCGCGTTATGAAAAAATGATTAGGGAGAAATTTTAAGATGCGAGCGCATCATCATAACACAAAAGTAACAGATTGAAGTTGGTTCATAAAATTTTCTGACGCTTGCGTCATTCGTTTTTTTTTTTTCATTATTAGGACAGGCAAAAGGTTCAAGTCCATACAGCCGTATTCATTATTTAATAATTAATTTACAAAGCCATCTTTGGAAGATTTTTTACATAATTGTTCTTTCTAAAAACGTAAAATAGCACGAGGAATAAATCAGTTTAATGATTTTTGCTTCGTTAGGCTAAAGAAGTTTAACTTCTTGCGTGCATACATAAGTACACACACACACATTTTTTTATTAATTCTTCAAAAAGTTCACGTATACTTTCTAGAAAGGAACTACTTTGATTGCTTTAGTGTTGCAGGAGAACGTGGGTGGCGGTGATCACTTAACATTATCGCTTAATTATTGGTTACCCGAATGCTCGTTTCTCCTCCTCTTCCATAAAAAAATGTCAAATACTACTTGATATATAAATAAAGTACTTTCTGGAATTCCAATTAAAAAGTTTGATGCTATTATAATAATAATAAAACGGGAATAATTTGTCACATAAAAACTATGTCATAGCCACGGCCCATACACTCTTGTGATTGCTCAATCTCAAGTACCTAATTAATCGTGGAATAAACGTACTTATATTATGATTAAGAAAGCCGAAAACAACCGAAACGAACTGGAGTTCTCGTGACAGGCTCCGTCATGCTCGGTTAATGCCACTGCTTGTGGCGGCGATGTGGGGCAGGTCGTTCCCTTCCCTAAAATATGGTCGAGGGAGGCGATGGCAAGTCCATGCGTCATGCTTGTTAACGGGTGCTGCTTCTGGTGGCTGGATGATCCTCTCACCGGGAAAACTGATTTTGTTTTTTTTTATTTTCTTTATATTTTTCAATTAGCGTTATTATAAATTTTATTTTTATAAAATGCTCGCATAATGCCTTCATTTTATTTACGGTATGTGTGGATTGATGTATATATACTCAATAACTATTAATATGTTTTTACTTGTTAATTTGCATCTTTTTGACTTACTCGTATAAGGCATTTAGTAACTGACGTTTGTGTATTTGCATATATTGTAATTGAAATGATTTGTAAAATCAAATAAGAACATGTAATACCATTCTGTTTTGAAAAGAGCAACCTTAGAGTTTCTTGCTCGTCCTTCTCTAAGGAAATCTGCCTTCCGAACGAGCTGTATGAAAAAACGACATATTTCAAGTATAAGGCAATTTACCTACGAAATTTTGTTTGTTTGTTTGTTTGGAGGCTCCGTGGTGGTCTACGCTAACATAGTAGCCAGAATAATCACTCAAACTCCACCCGAACGAAATCAGGGAACGCACTAGTTAAAAACAAATAACGAAAATAAATATAAAAGTAATATAGGTTGCGGAAAATTCTACAACAACCTCCGTTAGCCAAACATAGTTCCACAAAGTGAATATGCCGTGTAAGCAGCGAAATTACCTAACCGCAAACGTAACAAGCCTTGTCGAAGCATACAGAACCATTTATTTGTGCAAATAATCCCTATATACATAGCAGAACTTCATACGAGGAATTCAGCTACGAGTTAGATAATTAGTGGTGGTGTTAAAGTATTTATTCGCTTCAATGGTGAAAGTCATTATGAAACGATCAATAAATTATACTTAAGAATTTTTGAATAAATCAGTAAACGGTATCGTTGTAAGTATAGTAGAAAATCTTAATGAAAACATGAATCTATTGATACAAATAAAATTTGAAAAACAAAATTTTATGAACGATGCGGGACTCGAACCCACGACCTCCGGCATTCCGTGCCGGTGCTCTAACCAACTGAGCCTGAGTTACGTATCGTCATAAAATCTTGTATGCCTTGTTCAACTCTCAGGTTGTGGCTTCATCTACAGGATCTACTTTACAGTTGATAACTTTAAAGTTGTGTATTAAACCTAGAAGTCAGGGTTATCACTTTTAAAAAAAAGACATAACAAATTGTTTAGAAACTATTGATCAATTAAAAACAGTATCAGTTTTATTAAAAATTAAACTATATTATTTACAAGATCAAAGTACTTATAATTAATAGACTCAATTACTGTCTACAGTTTGTGCGAATATAGCATCTCAATGGTTACAATACAAAAGTTTAGATATTAATGTTATGGAGTTTAAAAGATAATTTAAATTATCCACGATTCATTCTCCGATGACCATCATTGGAATTTCAAACGAAATTGACTCGCAATGATTGCTACCGTATTCAAGTTTCCCGTAACAACATATACTTAACGTCAGACGAAATAACGCAACAAGCGGTCAATTTAGGGAAATTCGTGGGAAATGTTCGAACTGTTTCAATGTAATTGTATGCTCTTACTTTTAAATGTGCCTTCTGTGGATACGACATTCTAAGCAACGTATTCTCACGCCACTGCAGATATTATGTAGTTATATGATATATTTAACCTATTTAAAAGTTTGTAACTTTTTAACCGACTTCTATAAAGGAAGAGGTTCTGAATTCTAGTTACATTTGTTGTTATTATTGGAGTGGGTGTCAACTAAGGTTTGTTAGGCTAACATAGATGTAGGTAGGTAGGTAGGTGAGATGTGTTTCTGTCGTACGCGCAACGTGACTAAACGAGGGGCAACGGAGGGGTCGCTGCGGGTCCACCGATTCCATAGTCTTTTGGAATAGTTTTTTTTAAGTCGGTAGTTCTTTTTAAATTTTAAAAGAACTACCATACTACTAAAATTAAAAAAAAAATATATTGTAACCAAATTATTATTCTTAATAACATTCATATTTCATCATTGAAATCCTTTACCTGTTACAACATATTATACAGCCTAAAATTCACATTAATTAAAAGTATTTTCATTAGTACACTCAATTCGTAATTAATAACTTTGACTGCGGCATCAAATATTTACTGTTTTAATATGTCTTAATGAGTTTTCGAACGGTAATGTTTTAGTCATGTCTTAGACTTACAGTTATAATAAATTCTAAAGGAATTCGCGTTTCCAAGACCAAAAACAATGGTACAATGATATTTATTCAGCACTTACTTATTAACATACACTTGTTATTGTTAATAATTGTAAAGAAATTTAAATCTAAATGAAATTACTATCTTCTTGTGACAGTATGTATCAAAGAGGATCTAAATACTATATAATAACAGGCGGTACTTAAGTAAAAATTGAAATTTAGTTTAGTATGGAACGTGCAGTGATTTGACATATGTTTGAAATAGTAGTAATTAGCGACGAAGTATCATCCGGCTCAGTTTGAAAGCAAACAGTTGCAACAAGGATTTCGGCTTTTTCCGTTTTTTGTCAAGATTATAACCGTCATCTGTTAATCTATCAATGGTCCTGCACGTTTCATACAATACTTTTTTCTTTGAAAATTTCCTCTAAGGTGTATTCCTCTAAGCAACCACGCGCTTTTGTCATTCTGGTAATCATTCACAGTGTTATAAGCCTTTTTAATTAAAATATTCTTGATTACCAATTTAAATCTATGAAAGGGCAATTCTCGCAGGCAAATTAATATTCACCTATTTCGACAAAAGAAGAATGTACTTTTTGCAGACGGTCAGTGGGTATGCAAATTATGATTACTTTTTATGTAGATGGTGTAAATATTACTTCTCTCCGGAAAGAAATTTAGATTGTGACGGACAAACATTACATTCGTTTAAATATATTGAGAAGCAACCGTTAATATATGTATGTTCTTAAAAACGAACATATAATATATAAAACCAATTGCCAGAAAATCTACTAAATAAATGGAAAATATAGAATCTTACAGAAAAAAATTATGATTTGAACAACAGCCATATTTATTTAGATGACGACTAATATAGATGTAGAGAAGACTAATGTAGATATTAAAATACTATTATGTAATTATTATAATATTATTGCAATGTAACGTAGAAATCACGAGCGACAACTGACCCACTTTAACCCCTAGGGATTTTCGCGGTTGATATTTCGTTGTTACTTTTAATGCATTATTTTTTTAAGCAAAAAATTAAAAAAAAAATACCGTAAATATTGACATAAGTTTAAATTACGACGTCACAAAATATACACAAATAAAATTTTAAAAACAAAATTTTATGAACGATTCGGGATTCGAACTCACGACTTCCGGCGTTCCGTGCCGGTGCTCTTACCAACTGATGAACAGTAGATCCTGTAGATGAAGCCACAACCTGAGAGTTGAACAAAGCAAACAGAATTTTATAACGAGGCGGTACTCGAACGGTTAGCTCAGTTGGTTAGAGCACCGGCACGGAACGCCGGAGGTCGTGGGTTCGAATCCCGCATCGTTCATAAAATTTTGTTTTTCCAATTTTATTTGTGTATTTATCCTAGAAGTGAGGGTTATCACTTTAAAAAACATAGCATATTGTCACAAAATATACTCTAGTGCAATTTTATGACTTTTTGATGTACTCTATTAGTTTAGTCTTGTATCAGGTTGGCTACAACCCTAGAGAGACAAGACACTGTAAGTGCAGAAGCGTCGCAAGAAAGACAAAGCACTTCGAAAACGCTACCAGCAAACATGATATTAACAGAAGTGAGTAGAACAAACACTGAATGCGGGAAATCCTTTGAGACAACGCGACGCTGAGTAAAGGAAGTGTACATACTCGTAGATATGGAGCGTTTGAGTAAGTACTTTTGATTAATATACATTACGTGCATACAATCTACCTAATAAATGACGCCTTACTGACAATATTTAAATTGTATAATGTTTCAAATAAGGATTATAGGATAACTTAATCTTAATAATTAAATTACTAAAAAACACGATATTATGTCCTCCTTGTTTAATTCATCATCACTGTGACGCATCAAAAACAACCATCATGTCTATTGGCAATAAAAATTTATAATCACATCCCAAACGAAATTAAAAATAAAGAGAAGCCTTCTCTATTTAAAAGACATCTTAAAAAATTTTTAGTTTCAAAATGCTTCTACGATTTACCCGAAATTTTTAATTACAAGTGTGAGAATTAGTTACAATATAGTATAAGAATGTATAAAATGTATAAGACTTATTTATTTTATGTATAACGTTGCTGTGCCCTTGCAGGGTGTCACATATTGTCAACCCATTAATGTACCAACCATCCTACTGTAAAATGTGACTTGCAACAAAATATTTTGATTTGATTTGATTAGATTTGATTGATATATGGGAAAACATTAATGAAATAATAGTTATAATATTTATAACAACTAAAACAGTAGAATCCCTCTTCAATACTTCACTGGTTTTTCTAACTTTCTCCTTCAAATAAAACATAGAACGAAATAAAACCTATAATTACTTTTCTATTCAGTGCGCGTGAAATTTACGATCGTGAAAAAGTCCGAATTAACTTCGTAATGGTTGTTTTGGTGACATAAATAGAAATATAAAGAGTTCATTGACAGAGCCGCTGTATGCGGGCTGGAGTTGTTTGGACGTCCGCCATTACTGCTGCATCAGTGCGCAAGACTCGCACTTCTCGATGTAATTAAGATCACAAAAATGTTTTTATTTGAGCTGCGGATGTTATTCACATAGCTATTAAAGTACGTAAACACTTGAAATATTGGCTCGTGGTCGTATTAAAGTTTGAATAGCCGAAATAAATCTTATAGGGAATATGTACAAAACTATATTTTTTTATAATAATAATAATAATATTGACACACTTTTACACAAATTATCTTGACCCAAACTATAGCCTGTACTGCGGGTACAAAGACAACGATATATTTAATACAACATATAAACATCCATGACTCGGAAACAAACATTAATATTCATCATATAAATGATTGCATCTACCGGGATTCGAACCCGGGAACTCTAGCTTAGTAGTCAGGGTCACTAACCATTCGGCTACATGGGTCGTCTGTCGGATTTTTTTGGTAACAGTACGAGTATGTTAAAAAGCGAGAGGCTGAGAAGGTCTCTTCTAAACGAATTATTATTAAATATAATATTACAACTTTTGATTTTGCAAGTTATTATAAGGTACAAATCGATTGAACAGTTTCTTTGTGTTCAGCAAGCAGTCACATATATTCTAGGAAAGTAATTTGGGCTGTCTCGTTTATAACACATTTTAATAACACTACAGTTTCTATCTTCGTTGTCGTGAATTCCTTTAGAGAATAACCATATTTGTAACATAATATTAACAGTGAGCTGTGGTTGTACAACAGCTGTTCGATCGTCGACCTTGGTCCCGCTATAACCACGACTTTTTAATTCATCCCACACTTATGCACTACAGTATGTATGCTCTAATTCTATTGTTTACACGACAAAGAACTAACCACACACTGTTAACTAACGGTTTTACGATATCTAACTTTTAACGACTTTGTTGGGTTTGTTTGTAAAAGGTCAGGATTAAATCAATTTTGTAATATTTTAAAATTGAAAATGAGAAAAGCAATTTAAATTATGGAGTAGATGAAAATATGAACTAGTCTGGTCTGTCCAATGTTCACATGAAATTTCAAAAAATTACGGGTAGCACTCCGGGTTTGCCGGCAGAAGTGAAAAATTGAACATTGAAGTTGTGCATTTTTGAATAATTTGGAATGGCTAGGGAATATTATCTCACAAATTGCTTTATTTATCAGTTTTTAAGTACTAGCATTTATGTAGTTAAATGCAATAGTTATTTATTGCGCTCTCGTTTTGTATTACATAAAAAATTTAACACTTCAGAACTATTACAATTATTTAACATTAAAAAACTTATCTCTCAGAAAAGTCAAGTTTCATGCATGATAAACTGTAAAAATATTTCACGACTGAGATTAGATCCGTCGACCGCGGTGTTGCAGCTTTGCAATCACCACGATGCACGATCATATAATCATTTAGTTGAAATAGCCGAACTATATTTAATTAGAAGTATAAGTCTTTCATCTATAATGTCAACGGCTGTCTTACGAATTATCGATCAGGCCACGTGTCCTGCCTTTATCATACCATCCCAGAAACAAACCCATCATCAACGCGGCTAATGCAGTTTTCACTTTAATAAAATTAAAAGTAATTGTCATCACACAAATATACTATATTTTAAAAATAGGTATTGCTCTATAGCTTACAAGAATTCATAAAAGTGTCTTAAATTAGATATGGTATAATAGGAAGATAGGTATAGAATAGTGACGTCTCAAAACCGAAATAAGAACTTTAAATATGTTAAATGATAACAATGGACAAAATAATTAACAACGAGACAGAAACAATATTAATATAAACTATTAACTTTTTGCCTTGTTATAAACAATAATAGTTATAAATAACGTCTCCTCTTTGAACGGTTTTATTCTCTTACTGAATGTTTGAATAAATTTATGAAGACTGTTTTTTTTTATGAAATATAGGACGAGACGAGCAGGACGTTCAGCTGATGGTAATTGATGTGCCCTGCCCATTACAATCAGTGAGCAGTGCTGCTCAGGACTCTTGAAATACCCAAATATTTTGAGCAGCACTACAACTGCGCTCTTCACCTTGAGAAAGATGATGTTAAGTCTCATTTGCCCAGTAATTTCACTAGCTACAGCGCCCTTCAGACCGAAACACAGTAGTGCTTAAACATTACTGTTTCACAGCAGAAAAAGGCGCCGTTGTGGTACCCATAATCTAGCCGGCATCCTGTGCAAAGCAGCCCCTCCCCTGGTTTTTGCCAGAGGACAACGAGATCAAAATCTTTATTATTTTGTATAATAAACAGCACATTTATGAGTTATTGTTCAAGTTACAAGGCCTTTTGAGAGCGTGTTCCATTCGCACTTGACAAGTTTTTAAAGCAATTTTTGCCGAGCAGCAATCTTTTAAGCCTTCTGAGATAGTCGGAGCTAAATTCGTGATCCGAAAAGCGTCCACAATACATTTGTGGCTCCGAACATTGAAACGGAAATCTGGCACATATTTCAGTCAGCGTCTGCTGGTATACGGCGCGATAATACTAACCGTGTTTTGGCTTGCTGTAACACTAATGCCGTTGCATTTCTCTGTTTGTAAATATGTCTTGTAAATATTATTGCAGCGACGCTAAATGTTGGATGAAATGAGAGACGGAATCACGACTACGTTCACTATTGCGATGAAGCAATATTTAATGACACTCTTTTTATTCTAATTAACACAACTTAAATTCAATCTAAATTCACAATGAATATTGACACGTTTTGTTCGTGTAATAAGTAGGTAATCCCTTTCACCCCAATACTAGCTGAAAGAGATGGCAAGTGCGTGAAAGCGTTCAAAAGGAATTCCAACAAGCGCCACTCAATATTTATTAAAATTTCAAGGTTCTAGTTGTTATAATATTAAACATTTAAGATGAAATATATTAAACAATTTGTTAATTTTAAAGTGATATCCCTTCCCACTTCTGGGATTAATTAAATTTGTGACAAAAAATAATGAACACTGCGGGATTCGAACAGTTGGCTCAGTTGCAAGAGCGCTCAGACGGACTCCGAGTGGTAGCGGGTTAATAAATTTTGATTACAAATTTAATTTAAGAAATATTTTCTTGTAAATTTTGGTAAAATGGTATTCCGCAGAATGGTCTACTTTGGCGTTTTTTTTAACGTTTAAAATTATAATGCATAAAACACTCTAATAAATTTTGCTCTGAGAGATCGTGACGAGAGTTATAGTCAGCGTGACAGCTCACTCTCATTCAATATCCACAAAGTAAAAAGCATTTAAAGATTTCACTTTAAAAATAAAATAAATATTCTCAGTGAGTCTTATGATGTTTTCTAATAAGTTTTATTAATTTGGCACCCCGTTCGGTCGTCGGACACAAGTCACAAACAGATGTAACGAAGGAGAGAGACATAACTTCATACAGCGTTATATTTTATGGTCTCGGTAATTACGATTTATGGCTTAATATTACATTTTTTTATTAAATACACATTTCAACTCACAATAAAGAACCTGCGCGTGATTCTGTAAGTCCTGGTAAATGTTTAGTCCTTTACCATTTGCGAGAAGAAAATAAAGTGGTAAGCGCTCTGGAGAGCTTCAAGTATCATGGATCGAATTTGGTACAAACGTGTCAATACTCCAGGATACTCTAGGCATCAAGCAGCCTTTATCTGCCATAGTATAGTGCATTATTCAGACACAAAATTAGTATAGATTATAGATTAAACTTAAAGCCAGTAGTGCGGAGCAAAGAAAATGGCGGCTATGAATAAAATTGTGAATTGAACGAAATTTGTCAATAATTTGATATTCAACTGTTTGATAATTTTTACACGCTTTTTATCAGCTTCACCTGTATGTATGTTTGTTTGTAACCGACTCATTTGGGCTCGATTTTGACTTACTTGAAACAGCCAGATTTCGTTCAAACTTAGTAGATTTATCGAGGACCTTTGACAATACATTAAAGTGATAAAATTATTCTATTTTACAATTTGCAAAACAAGATTCTTGTTAATTTATATAATTTTTCATCTATCGTCGATAAGGCAGTAATTGATGTTCATTTAAATTTCAACCAAAGCATATATTTTTCAGTTTTTTTTAACTATTTTTATTATTTATCTCATAAATATGCACAATAATGTCATCTGTGAAACATTTTCATTGGTAATTTTAAAATAAAGGCATACAGGCTGGATTATTGTATACTCAAATAAAGATCGGTAAAAATATATGGATTAAGAATATCGATGAGTGGTGTGCTGATCATAATTCACGCATCAAGAACAAAGGCCAATCAAGTTGGCCGTTTAGTGAAAGGGACACAGACCTTGTTACCATGGTTTCCCACGAGCATGTTGCGTACGGTGATACAGTAACGTTCGTCTCGTTCGCACTTCAACAAACTATATCGAGTCAACTGCGACAGCAACAGAAGAGAACTTGTTTTACTCTCAGGAGACATCCTGGGATGTTTTATGGAACAATATTTGGGTTGAAATTATCCTTTAGAAATTATATTGAAAGTTTTGTAAGACTTATTTATGACGTCGTTCATAGTTAATAATATTATTCTTTGTGATGTGAGCTATTATTTAAATATTGCAGGAACACACTTTTTAAAAGTTCACCATACCAAAAATATAGTGCATTTTAAGGTTGTATAAAATACGTCAATGATAAAAAGATTTAAGAGAGATTAGAGTACATTTACAGTAATCTTTAAGTCGTAAGCGTCATTCACATCTCAAAACAACCGGTCAAGTGTGAGTGGCACACGAAGGAATCGTACCATCGTACATGATACAACAAAACTTACTTTTTAAATACTTTTGTAAACGAAGCATAATCTAGTTGGCAGCCATTTTAGAAATTATGGTGGCAATTGTAATAGACATTCTGTCACAATTTTAGCTAAAATAACAAACAGATTGACGGACGAACCCCCTCCTTCCCACAAGCACACAGCCGGTCCGAGGTTCGAGTCTCCTTAGGAGACGCCCCGCGACTGTTGTTGCGTAGTCTTTGCGGCCTCCACGGCCCACGTCCTACTTCGCTGTGAAAGCCAGGGCTGCTAACAGCACAGAGGAGGTTTTAGTCGGTATGGGGTGTCCGCTTACGCGGACACTCGAGTCCGACATATTACGCCCCGTTCCGGGGCGTAAATACGTAACAGTATTTCCTCCTCTCAAAAAAAAAAAAAGACGGACGAACAGAGTTCTGTAAGGTTCCCGTTGGTTATTCTCCAGGAACAGATTTAGTGTTTTGTAGAACTAATATGTAAGCGTCTATCTGTACTCTACTGTGTACTGTGGTACTATTAACTCTAACAAAAATAACATTTGAATGCGATACAGTTCTGGGGAAAGAACGCCAGAACAAATTAATTACAGAAGCATTTGTTATGAGAGCCTCAGTTTAATTGAATTTCTTATTGTTCCTTGAGAGTGTAGGTCTAATGTATGTAATAATGCCCTCATTATCACAGGAAGTGATGTGATGTGTACTTATTGTAAATGCCATTGTTAGTTTAGTTCTATTCCATTCGTTCCCTCCATAAATCATTAAATCTCAAAAACGGTAACCCCATTTTATTTTACGAATGTCAAAACATGATATAATAAATCCCGAAATTTCCAATAACATCAATAAGTTTAGGCGCTGATTACCTGCATTTAGAGACCGCTTTTACAATAAGGGCGTAAGTCGAAGCGACCTCGGCCCGTGTGTTTAAAAATTAAATGTATTTTATAACAAATTTAATATGATTAAAAATATATAGTCGGCTGCCTGAAATAATTTTGTTAAGGCTATAGTCTATTAACAAATCAACTCTCATTCAATACAATTATCCGCAGATACTGTGTGACATTATCATTATTTTGATTTCAGGTTTATTTATTATACCTGAGGTATGGAGAGGTACTTACAGATGAGGTTTTATTTCTGTTGCTGACTTACCTGTCTAAAAAAGTACTCCAAACGTTTACACACTCTACAGGCTCAATATTGATTCAAACTTTTGATTTATATGTGATTTTCTCCTTAAACGAATGAGTATAAAATAATTAATTTTAATAAATAATTTTGATCATCATTATTAGGACTAAATTAAAATTTAAAGATAATTTGAAGAATGGATAACAGAAACAGATGAGCTGTTAGTTAAAACTGTGCCACAACAAACGTAAATTTAAGTTGTTTTTCGAGTTTTGTTGTTATTGAGTTGAACGATATTTCTAAAGCAGGTAGTGATGACCCTCTCTATAACACACCCTTACTTTGGTTGTGAGCACACGTGTTTCAAATACAATATATCAGTGTCACAAAGTATAATAATATCGGGGAGGTATTGATTCATAAATCTCATAAAGGTATTCTGTACGGATCATGTTTTGTAAATGTAGAGATAAGTAATAAAAGCTATTAATTCTAACTGATGTATGACTTTGTAAGACAGTCATACCATTTATGAATATTGTTAAATTGTGTTAAATTAATTTAAAATTTTATTTAATTTATATAATAAAAAAATAACCTAAATAACTTAAAATTAATATTTAATTGTACAATAATATTTTGAAATAGAACCAATATTTGTATATTATGAATATAGTTATGAATTTGATATTTGAGTTATAATATCAGTTGTATTACGAAGTATGCATCCCTAACGCTACATTTTATGTAACATCTTTATATTATGATTTATGTTACAATTTGTGAAATCTAAATGAATCAGGTTACACAAAGTTCTAGTCCTAACCTGCATATTTATATGTTTTCACACTTCACTTTACTTTAAATTTTAGATTGATTATATAGATAATGCCTCAGACCTCAGAAGAATGGACGCAACAAACTCACCGGGCTTTTTTTTTCATCAAAAACTATTCGGTCGCTCCTTTCCCAAACTGTGGGGCAATTCACGGGGCAAAATTCGACCATCACGCCACATGACACAAACTATGATATCATCTTTCCATCTAGATATAATACGAGTACCATCATCGCCTACAACCACGGTCACATCGGCAGTATATAGAGAATGGGTAAGATGAAGAATAAGAGATTTTGAATGGAAGTAATCAGAGGCAGTCGCCAGTACTGTGGTTTGTGACAAATGGAGGTTTGTTACGTAAACCACCCTGTAAGACAGTCGTGATTGATATTGTCTGAAGACAAATACTATTAACAAACCTGTATCATTAATTTAATTCCACGACACTGTGATTTTAGATAAATACATATTACAATAATATTGTACTCATGCTCTGTCTTTATATATTTTTTTTAATTGAGACAGTATGGAGAAATCCTAATTCAGAAGACATACAGCAATGCTGTCTTTGGAACCATTTGTGAAGAAAAGACATGGAGTTCTCTTTAAATATGAAAAGATCAAAAAAGTTTCCTATTCAAATATGGAACACTAATTGTAGGAGTGAATATCGACTATAATTACTTTGCAAAACTTGATTTTAGCATCAGATTTTTTTTTTATTAAATTTTACTTACTTCTGCTTCTCAAATTTTTTCTTCCGATATAATAAAATGATACTCACAAGAAACTCAGTCGATTCGCATAGAAAATGTTTTCATCAAAATGAATCATTTTTATGGACAACTGGTGCATGATCAAAAAAGTAACTATGCAAAATTGTTTTCATTAAAAAGGGAACATGGTTCTTAAGAAAGTGTATCTGTAGGTCTCCTGGATTGGGATTTCTCTATTCTGTGCTAGTTAAAAAAAACTGTATGTTAAAAAATAAACACACATTGTACTTATGGTGCGGATGGTGGTACCAGAATTGAATGAATGAAAGACATGATTAGAATGAGTATATATCTATTTTGTAAAAAATAATAAAATTTGTAAAAATTGTATCAAAAATTGTTTTCAAAAGTTTTAGTTTAACAAAGGATGTATATAATACTATTAAGCATGTCGAGTTAGCCTGTAAGTGGAGTATACAACATTATAAAAGAATTTTTAAATGTATCTATAGATTAAGATAGTTGTATGCACGTTGGCTTCCTAATAAATAAATAAATATATCATTTTTAACTTTAATAAAATAGCCATATGGCTAATCTTACTAACACCAAACAATTAGAATTTTATATTACCTACTAATACTATTAATAATTCGCTTTGTGTAATAAGACTTGTGGAATAAATGAGGCTTTATCATCTTAATCATAATATATATAAATTACGTGACACGTTGCTTGTCCGCGATGGACTCCTAAACTAATGAACGGATTTTAAAGGGGATTACTTCATGGAGTGCAGTTAAGTCCAACTTGAGAGATAGGATAGTTTTTATTTCGATTTGGGTCCCATATTATTTTCATTTAAACTAATTGTTTTGTATGGACATATTTTCTGTGAGAGAATTTATTGACTCATGGTTTGACAGCTCTGCTGTGATACAATTTCAATATAACAACAGGGAGTATTTTTTTCGAAATCATTCTTGATATTTTTTTATGCAAATTCCTATAAAACAGTATTTTTTTTATTATCTACAGAATATCGTCTGTCGGGTCAGCTAGTTATTATATAAGACTTATTATTTAACGACATTATTAAGACAAGGTTTTGACTTTTTGGCGTGTTTACGTCACAGTGAAAAAGATCATCGTTGTGAATGTGTGTTCACCTTGCAAATGATGCGCCGATAGCCATATATTATATATATGTTACAAAATATAGTTTCTTTATATATTATAATAATTAATGAACATTTTATAATGAAATTAAATTATATATAATAGTTGACTCGATAGACGTTTTCCTGTAAACATTGTTTTCCTGTCATGTTTTTAGTTTATTTTTGTAAATTAGTCTTTTCCTGGCAGCTTTCCATTTTTTTCATAATATATAAATTATCTTAATTGGCCCTACCTCTTAATATTGTAGTTTTAAAATAAACAACATTTTATACGCACCTAGCCGTTATTATGTTATAATGTTATGATAATGCGCTATTTCCTGCTGTTCGAAGTAGACAGGCTAGCGAAAGAGTTTCTTTTTAACTTTAAGTACTGGGGATATTCACAAACTAAGACCTAAACTAAAACCTAATCCGGTTTAAAGTTTCACGTTAAGGTTCTAATGGTTTAAATGTATAAGAACCTTTCTTCTTTAAGGAAGAAAATAAGCTTATAAAAATTATTCAATTCATAGTTCTGTGCAGTACTGTGATAACACTCGTCAACTTGAGACATACCTACTATTTAAAGTTCTGGAATTCTGTGCAAAAGAGTCCTCTACAGGTACCTCGAAAGACTTACAGTGTTATGAAATTTACCTCTCAACGAACTAACTTATGATAATATTGTAAGATGATATCATAAGAAAATGTGCCTCGTATAGGAAGGACCCTTAAACTACGTTGCTCACTGTGGCCGGCCGTGGCAGTAGGTAGATAGAAAACCGGTTTAACAAAAACCGTAGCGACTGCCGAGTCCGCTCCATAGTCTGTACAATAACCAACGAGGTTAGGCTGACCCTGTGTACACGAGCCACTATTGTGTGCGTGTTCTGCGAACGTTATGACAGTCAACTTACCACCGACCAATACTAGTGTGTACTGAACCGAACCAGCCGCAACCTGTTCGCTTCAATGAAGAGATCTAAGCCACTTTCTACAGAGCACAGGCCTTAGAGCATTAAACCAAATGAAGACGACACGAATATGTATCACGAAAATAATCGTTGACACTGAGTTATGTTATGCACGCACACATACACTGGGGTAAGTGTAAGTTTGTTTTACGTATTTAACATCAAAGTTCATATTCAAATTCAAATTCAAATTCAAATATTTTTATTCAAAACAGGATTTATAATCACTTATTGAACGTCAAAATCTACCACCCATTCAAAAGAGACTGCCTCAGACCTGAGAAGAATGGGCGCAAGAAACTCAGCGGGCTTTTTTTTTTATATAAAATATGGATTACAATGTAATATCGTACAATAAACATTAATAATTAAAGAGCCTAAGGGTGTTCGCTTTAATCCCAGTCCGTGGTGTCATTAAGAAAATCGTTTATGCTATAATAACCTTTCCCACACAAACGTTTTTTAACAATTCTTTTAAATTTCGTAACACATTTGTTTTGTACATTTTCTGGGATCATATTGTAGAAGCATATACATCGCCCAACAAAAGACTTACTAACTCGACCCAACCGAGTAGTAGGCATAACAAGTTTATGTTTGTTCCTCGTGTTAACATTATGAATGTCACAGTTTCTAGAAAATTCCTCAATGTGCTTATGAACATACAAAACATTATCAAAAATGTATTGAGAAGTAACAGTCAAAATGTTTATTTCTTTAAATTTTTCTCTTAATGATTCTTTAGGACCTAGGTTATAAATCGCGCGAAGAGCCCTCTTTTGCAGCACAAAGATAGTATTAATATCGGCCGCACTGCCCCATAACAATATACCATAGGACATAATACTATGAAAATAACTAAAGTATACTAATCTCGCCGTATCTATGTCAGTTAACCGTCTGATTTTCTTAACCGCATATGCTGCAGAACTAAGCCTATTCGCCAATCCTTCAATATGGGGGCCCCACTGCAATTTGGAATCAAGAGTAATGCCAAGAAATATAGCGGATTCCACTGGTTTTACCACCTCTCCATTTAATAAAATATTCGCATCTACATTTTTGACATTTGGCGCGGTGAATTTAATATATTTGGTTTTATGATTATTTAACAATAAGTTATTGGCGCTAAACCAGTACACGATGTCAGATAGAGCATTGTTTACTTCGTCATATAAAACTTGGGTTCGTTTCACTTTGAATATAAGTGAAGTGTCATCCGCAAACAATACCACCTTGTGTTTTTTTTCTACAAGGTTAGGTAGATCATTTATATAAATGAGGAAGAGGAAGGGTCCAAGAATAGACCCTTGTGGTACCCCCATACCGAGAGGAGTCCCAGGAGATCTCCTGCCATTCACCTCGACCCTCTGAATCCTATTATTTAAATATGAGATCAGAAGATCGAGTGCAGATCCTCTTATACCATAGTGGCATAGCTTCCTGACCAGCGTTGAATGTTGAACACAATCAAAAGCTTTAGATAAATCACAGAAGATACCAAGTGCATTCTGTGATTCCTCCCAGGCCTCAAAAATAATACTACATACTACTAAATTTACAATCTATATTAGACTCAAGTGTGGAGCTCCCGAGGATGCCTAGCGTAGAAGCGAGACACGTGTCGAATTGGTGAAAGACAAATCTAGGCGGAATTAATACTCAAAAAAACTCACAAGATTTGGATGATTCTTAGACAGATAAACTATGCACTACGAAGTAATCCTTTCATTATTCATTAATAACTTTTTTAGTATTAAAATTCTCGAAAAAGAGAAATTTACAACTAAATTATAAAAGCATTATTTCATTGCTTAAATTATTCATCCTTAGTCATCCTTAGCCAGTGCATTGAGTGGAGAAATAGAGTCACCATGTCGAATGAAACATACAGGACTACATAGCCGGTTGTAACAGGAAACAATAAATGCCTGCTTATACCATTTCCGGTAAGTCTAATGCTCTATGGCACAGTCTGAACTAGTGGAACACTCTGTTAGTATTACCAAATCATTGCATCCGACATAGATAATACAATTAAATTCAGCTTTCGTGCTATTATGTTCTATGAATATTGATCATCTGAACTGCTCTGGAATCTCATCAATCTCTAATTTGTAGCTATTGATACCTTTGTAGATACATTAACACAATTTGTGAACAACTTAATGCTTTGATTTGCAAAATACATGTATTTAATAGTATCCGTTACAAAGCCATGTTAATTATAAAGAAATAAAGATTAGAGAAAAATATTCAATTCTTTTATTATAATATTTATACTTATTACATTTATATATTTTGCTAGAGGAACCATAGCGGGTGTCCCCAGAAAACTTTATCAAAGTTTCTATTATAAGTTATAACTTTTTATTATTAAGATTTTTCTTAAGGGATAGAATTTATAAGTATGTGTATTCGAAAATAAATATAAATAAATCTATGAATTATGCAAAAAGGTTTTATAACTATCAAAGATAGAAAGTAGAGATTGTACTTGATTTAAAACATATTTTTGAATAGGAGCCCTATTTGCGACAAAATACGTATTTGTTTGCTTAAAATTCCTTTACGAACCGAGTGATCACATTCAAAGCGTATCGAAGCTACAAAATAAATAATACGAGTTGTTCAGAACGAAGGGTGGGGACGGGACCCTTGCAAATAGGATTGATACTTGTATGAGACGAGCATTTTTCAGACTTTACTGCCGAATCCAATTTGGTATCGCAGTAATGCAGTCTTTAGATGAAAGGTAAGTTGTATTAAAGTATGTTATTAAGGCTTCGATTTCTGTCGATACTCTCTTTAGGAAGATCTAGTACTGCATTATATATGCATGATGGCAAGCATAAAATAGATAGATATTAGACATTATAGAGAACCAGTTTCCCTGCTCTACTTATTACGAGTATTGTGTTCTGCACAAAAGCCACACACACTATGCGCCCTTACAAAACCTTGTTACTGCGGTGGTTAGCAGCTGCTAGTAATAACACTGAAATTCTCTTCCACGAATCAATGAACAAACTGTTTATATCCAAGCAATATGAATAGCTTAAGTTAGTTAGAAGTTCAATTAATAATATAAAAATAAGTAGTATAACATCAAACTAAATAACTTAAAAATAGGAATATAAGGACCCCATAGGAATTTAAATATCACCAAAATCTAGAGAATCAGAACTAAGAAACTAACACACGTACATACACTGAATACCATTTAACTGTTCTTTGCGCTGCGCAGTCGGGTAAAACAAGTTAATGCTAAAAAATAATTCGTATTTAAAGAAATCTCTAGGGATTCCCACTGTGGGATCGGGTTACGAATATAATCCTTTACAAGGCACAATGATATTGTATTATATACCTACATGTAGGTATATACAACGTCTTAAGCAGCTTTCAATATTACAAATTATTTTTATCTTATGTTTACGCGATTTATAGAATAAAAAAGTATTTTAGTGTCCAAATATATACATAATAATCCTGACCTATGCTCAGTTATCGTAGATATGTTAAAATGTAAATCGTTTGAAGACCCAACATGTACAGTGTGAGCCCCCATCTGTTCCCTGTGGCGTGGAGACGGTATCCTTGCCATTAGGACTATTGATACGATCGTCGAATGAAATATGAGAGGGTCCTGGATATACCGATGTATATAACTGTAAACATACAAACGGTTGTCTCCGTGATTTGTGCTCAGAAATGGTAACGCAAAAACTGCTAAAAGTACTATCATCATTTGTGGGTATTGATGAACTGATCTGTGACACTCCGGTATGTAAAGTTTGATCGAGTCGAGCGCCGTCAGTTAGAGAAATATTTAACATTTGACTTATAATTATATATCTTCTGTAAAGTAGACCTCCCACACTTTCTTCTACAGTGCAGTTATCAAGGAACATTCTTCCATGTACTATGGAACTACGGAATGAGCTACCATGGGCGGTGCTACTATGACGGTACGAGATGGTTTCCTTCAAAAAGCTATGGTGTTGCAGCTGAATATATATACTATAATATAGGGCGGTGAAGATCCTAAAATTAGGTGATCCTTGCTTTTCCTCACCTATAGTAAAAATACTGGGCAAATGAGGCTGAACATCTTATGTCTCAAGGTGACGAGGGCAGTTGTAGTGCCATTCAGAATTTTTGGGGTTTTTCAAGAATACTGAGTGGCACTGCATTGTAATGGGCAGGGCGTATCAATAACCATCAGGTGAACGTCCTGCTCGTCTTGTCGCGTATTTTCATAAAAAAACCTTCCGTAAAAATATAACTCAATTACAAACTAACACTGTATACCTATTGTTAAAAAACTTGTGTAAAAGCTGCAACAAATTAATTCGGAGTTTGAAACACGTCGAAAATATTGATTAATTTTCACCAAGTCAGAACAAATAGTACATTTCCAATTAAAACCTCACAAATTTGAACGTTGCCTGCGGAATGTTTCGCTCAATTTTGACTGGCTAATTGAATTCTTAACTTTACTGTGCTCGAACTCATTTAAAACTCAAAAGTTAATTAATTTCATAGGTCCGAATGCAGTTCAATACGAGTACACTGAAAGTGACAGGCGTGAGAAAACGACAAATGTAAAACACACCCTCGTATGCTGTTTCAATAATAGCTGGCAAACAATGGAAGGTAATTTGAAATCTACAAACATCACATTTGGGTGATTCGAGGGCTGCCACAGATAATGTGCTCATAAATCACCAGTGACGTCAAAGCAGGGTGCGGCTAAGGGTGATACGCAAATAAAATATTTATCACCGCAGATAACGATTCTAATAAAATTTAAGTGGTCTATGAAAATATATATCATTCATCACCCTTCATGATGCTGTTGTTTTCTTTTAAGAGAATAATTTAATACGAAATAAAAAATGAAAAACATAAAAGAAATTTTAATATATATATTTACATGATTTTATGTAATGTTCGTTTGTCCATACATAGTTTATTTTTATTTTGGGTTTTCATGAAATATTTGATATTGTAAACGCTTTTGACGTAGATTACTGTATATATATTGGATGCTTCACCATACAAACATGTAACATTTTTTTTGTTACGAAAATAAGGGACGAGACGAGCACGACGTTCAGCTGATGCTAATTGATACGCCCTGCTCAGTACAACGTAGTGCCATTAGTGCAGAAATAGGCGCCGTTGTGGTACTCATAATGAAGCCGGCATCCTGTGCCTAGATACCTTCCACTGGTACCGATATAGTATGTTGTAATAAATACATTATAATTTTTTACTAGTTAATACTAGATTGGCAAAAATAATGGCGGACGCCTAAATACAAAACAATGAAGAATAATTAAATCAATATGAAGGCCTTAAGTTACATCATGTTTTCCAGCCGTTAATATTATTTACTAATAAAATATAATAAAACATAACTCTAGTGCCCTCTCACCACATTCAAATGCAGTGAGCCGTCATCGACAAACGCCGCAGGACGAAGTACGGTCTAGACTGACATTGTACAAGTCAGTATTTCTGTTTTGTTTTCGTGCTCATCAAACTGCTACCAATGAATGGATGCACACACAATATGTCTAAAGTCCGAACAATATAGCTAATGACTGTTGTTCCGCAATCAAAGGAATTGTTTGTGTGGTGGTTTGTAGAGAAGCCAGACTCCTGTTCAAACAAATATAAATTGTGTGTATTATGCTTACATATAACCAAAGCGAAGCTCGATTAATTTTGGTTTAATTGCTTTTCCAGTTGATGCGACTCGACTCTACAATTCGCTTATATTATTAGTTATAATTGATTTTTATATAATAATGTATCTTCTTTTGCTTGAAGTATTCAAATGCCATGATTGCAATAGTGGGAGAATATAAAGTGTGATATTTTGATATTGTACGATTCTCGAGAAAGAACTTTGTCTTGTTACGTCTTCATGACAGCCATTTTGTCGACTAGTCAAAAAGAGTACAAGTACTCAGCAAGACTCAAAACCTCGGGCTTGGTCAAATTTTTTTGGTACGTAATATTTACTAGCATAACCATTTTTATTAGTTATTAATAAAAGTATTTATGTTACAAATTTTATATTGAATTGGAAACACAATATATAAAACAGTATCTCATTTACTTTTTTCTTCCCAAAACTGTAACTTATTTATATATATTTATGTTTTCCTGGTATCTATGGAGTAATTACGTCGTGCGAATGAAGTCATAATATATTACAGTGTACTCGCGTCGTACATAAGACAATCTCTTTTTCTACTATGATTGCCTGGTACCAAAACCGATCAGGACACGCGTCATGACGCGAAAAGTGCTCAACGCTTCTTTCTAAAGATGTTTTTTACTTCAATAATTAAGGACCGTGGATTCACCTTATATTACAATTACGACTTTCATATTTCGTTAAATTGTTAATGCCTGACTAAGCCATTTAGAATTTTATTTCTCAATGAGATTATTATTGCTTTTACATCTATCATACTCTAAAACCCCCCTCCCTCAACATATATCCCACTTTCATACAATAGGGCCGTAACATTCATATTCATAGAAGCTATTTGCCATATTAGCAATTCTTAACAGACCACGATACCATTTTCTAAGTGTGCTTCTTCCTTTGTAAAAATAATGCTCTAAAATCATCCTTAAAGATCCGGTAAATATCTGTATTTCGTATTTACAGAATTTCCTTCTTTATATAAGCAGCAACAAAGAAATGCAACACAGGGTATACTTATATGAACGATTGCATAAACAGTTTCCATGTTTCATGCTATCTAAAGCCACGGTATTCCGCTTTCCGATACTGAATTATGTCTTTAGAATTACGCTCGGTATGAACTCTCGGTTATTTCCTGTATAAGATGTATCTGCAATGCATCAAGTAATGGGTCTTCCCAATATCTTGTTTATAGGATTTGATTTAAATACAAATGTATGTGAATTGATTAATCTTTTATGTGAGATGAAAGCGGTATCATGTGCTCTTAGCAGTTACAATGTGATTTTATTATTAACGCATCATAAAGCGATTTAAAGTTTAGCGTAATACGATACGAGTGTGTTCTGTACCCAAATAAAATTTGAAAACAAAATTTTATGAACGATGCGCGACTCGAAACCCAGACCTATCACGTTCCGTGCGAAGCGAAATGAAGCCACAACCTAAGAGTTGAACAAAGTATACAAGATATTATGACGATACGTAGCTCGAACGATTAGCTCAGTTGGCAGAGCACTCGGACGGAACGCGAGAGTTCGTGGGTTCGAGACCCGCATCGTTAAAATTTTGCTTTCAAATTTTATTAATGTAATAATCCTAGAAGTGAGGGTTATCACTTTAAAAATATAACAAAGTGTTATGTACCCATCATTCAGTGTCGAAAATACCTGAGATTTTATTGGATAGTCAATTTCAATTAAAATTATTTCATTTTGTGAGTTTGACTTTGAATTTAGGAACATCATATGTTTAAATGGCAATTATGAAATTATTTTGTTACTTTTTATATTTAACAGTATTGACACTACCCAACCGTTCTGACCGACCGACAGCCATCATAATAGGTTGCTCTATACTTTATGATGTATTGTGTCTGATAGACAGGTACTATACATAGCCTAGATTAAACTAGGGTAGTGGTGATCTGAAATCCCGATGATGCGTGATCAATTTAGTATCGTGTGTGTAAGCTAGTTTAATATTCAAAATACTAAATTAAATTGAAATTAGCTCCACGCATTAGCACACGGCTGATTCATTACGACTTTTCAATCAAATTGGTTACTCTAATGTCTTGCTCTATGAAGTGTGCTCATTAGAAGTAGTAACACTACTTCACGCTCGAGACGGACGCAAGCACAAGGCAAGAATATTTGGTTTTAGCAATTGAAATGTAATTATTTAGCAAAATTATTAAAAACGCCAATTTAGTTACAGGATATTGTTAATTTAATGGGGCACCTACCTAATTATACGACTCTCCTACCTTTATATTTTGGATATGCTGTTACTTGGTACTTATTATTAGTTTTTTCACTGAATACTGTCATTGCGTGGCGTTGTATTCAAAGCGCGGTCGAAGTATAACTGAACGAAAACTCTGCCTTATTGATGCGTAAGCAGAGGTTTGCTTCAGACAATTTTTAAGTGTGATTGTGAGTCTAGTTGTTTATTGTATGTTAATGATAACAATATATTTAAATACGAAATAATGACCCCAACCCATCAAGGAATAAATTTTGAGATTAAATTAGGATTTAAGAATGTATTTCCAACTCAATATGTTTTGCTTTTCATAAAGTGAAACCAACAATATTGTTTTATCAATGTTTCATGACATGTTCTTTTATTTATAAGAAAAAAATAAATATTAATTTATAGCAGTGGAACTTGCAAGACGTTGTTATTAAAAATTATGCGAGAGTTCTTGAAAATTATTTCCTGTACCTATATTAGACAAACAATATTTGCTAAAGTACACAGTGATACATATAATCCATATGCTTATATATATATTAGTACCAACCTAATAATAAACTATTCTTTAATACAATAGAATGTTGTGAGGGGGGTATTAAGTATTTTAATAAAATCACGTAATAAGTACTCAGATCCTGATCGAACTGACAACAGCAGAACGGGAAACATGCGTCACATAAAGTTTAATGTCCAAGTACTAACTGTGCATATTATCCAGATTGAAGCGGTACCATCTGCAAAATGAACACAAATGAAATATACATGCACAGCGATTTGAGCTTTATTGTTAAACCGCAACGGTCTAAAATTATTATAGCTGAAATATAAAGTGCACGCGCTTAGGTCAGTTGTACTTGTAGCGAGGTCACAAAACTAAATACCAACCGGATTTATTCCAGCACTGTTGCATATTGAACGTTATCAAATAGTGCTCGTGGTTTTATACGGCATCGCTCTAATACTGTTCACTTCTACAAATTTATTTGATGGCTTTCAAATATTAAACTTTGCCGATAGTCTGTTTCAACTTACACAGGCAATTTTAACAGAGTTCAAAAAAGGAATATGTTTTTATCAACACATCCACTTTTTATACGCTGTTTACGTATTGCACCTTGTATGAAACTCTTTGAACCAGATTTTCATCAAATTCAATACTAGTAATTAATAATAAATAACTCATAGTTTTAGAGACTAGGTTTGGGACATAGATAATTTATACGTCTTGATAGAGCCTCTTGCCAGGCTTATTACTTTAATGTACATGATAGCTACGTCTTACACTAGTGATACGTCAGTCACTTTGTTTTGGTGTGCGTATGAAAAAAATAGAGGCTAACAGTTCTCCTCTATTTTTTTCAACGTGTTTACTGCTGTCACATTCTATCTAGACGTAATATTTTGTACGTCTAGATAGGATGATCTAAGGTTTAGGTCATTTTCGAAATCCAAGATGGTCGCCGAGCAAACTATGATTTCAACTATATAAATATTGTTTCCAAGGTTCTCGGGGGAGCAATAACAAATTTGGGATCAATATTGAAATTAAAGATGGCCGCGGCACAGTACTACTATTCCAACAGTATAAATATTTACCGTTTCCAAAGTTCTTAGCTGAGAAGACATTCAAAAATATTAGACTGACAATTATATTTGACAGCCATTTTGAATGTCTAATACATTTAACATACGGGCACAGTAGACTGTGATACGGGTCTATGTTTAATGTTTGAGTGCTTAGAATATTGACACTCTAACTTTGAGTGCCATATGTCCAAGAAAAGATACGAATTCCCAATAGTTATAGTAGTAAATTATATCTCCGATTGTCAAGATATATCTATATTATCTCATTCGAGGCCAATCAAAGAGTTGAGAGATTTTAATAATATAGTTCATAATATGTTTAATTGGTTACGTATTCGTTATATTAAAGTGGATATTTGATGATGCAGACAAAATCACGGGCAAAGGCATTTTTATAACTTTAGTGTTATGTCTGAACTAGGAATACTAACTAGCATATACAGACATTCAATATAAGAAATAATAGAGTCGAGAGAAATACTTTTGATGTCATTATAAAACTAAAAATGTCTTAATATTTAAAAATTCAATTCAATATGTTATGTTTTTAAAGTGATAACCCTCACTTCTAGGATTAATGCACAAATAAAATTTGAAAAACAAAATTTTATGAACGATGCTGAATTCGAACCCACGACCTCCGGATCTAAACAAGATTTACAAGAGCGACGTCTCAAGTCAATTTACTAATGTGCAAATATTGGGGTTGAGCAGGTTATCAACTGTAAAGTAGATCCTGTAGATGAAGCCACAACCTGAGAGTTCAACAAAGCAACAGAATTTTATAACGAGGCGGTACTCGAACGGTTAGCTCAGTTGGTTAGAGCACCGGCACGGAACGCCGGATGTCGTGGGTTCGAATCCCGCATCGTTCAATTCAATTCACATTCTATATAGACGTTGCTGGCGTTATCGTTGTGGTAATCTCAAAGGAAGATCATGTCGGTATGTAAACAACACTAGCAGAAATAAATGAAATCGGACCAAAATCATTACACGTGCAGTTATGTCTATTTCACTGTTTAAACGTTAATATTTGTCTCGGAAGGCCAGGCTTTACGTACAAGCCGTGGTATTACAAACATCTTGATAAAAAAGTGGAGCTACACTCTGTATGTAAGTAGAGATAAGCCATTGTTCAGTTGGTTATACAGTTGTACACAATATATTATCAATCATCTGAGTACTTACATTATGTTATAAGCCTAGATATCATTGTCTAGTGATAAATGAATCAGTACACAGGCTTGGTTTCGGAGAGTTCTGCTCTAAAATCCAATTTATGATCGCATTGTCTTGCTGTCTCTTCCTTGCCTTGCCATCGGCACCCTAAAACCTGTCTAAAGTTCTCAATAACTTCATTAGTTTCTAACTAGTTAGGCTATTAGTTTTGTAACAAATTAAAAACTTTTATTAATGGATTTATATATTAAAATGTTATAGTTTCTCGTAAAGGTATAATTTTTCCTCACTTTAAAAGGGACAATCTTTCTTATTCGTTAGCAACGACCTAAGAATATAATGCTTTTATATTATTTATATATCATGATTTATATATTTTGCCCTGTCTCCAGTAAGCTCTATTGATAACATGATGCTAAATCTAAGTGATAATGACACATTTACACTACATTTAAGAAAAAAAATTGCAAAAATATTATGGGCACTCAGTGTATTACCGTTAAAAGAAATTATATCACTTAACATTAATTTATTATAGTTTTAAAACTATAAATTTATCAATTTGAATAAATTATGGTATCATTTAGAGTGGATGGGGATTTATTTTTTCAATTAGTGACTACATAAATGAAAAAATTAATCCCCGTCGAATACTTAATTTTTTTCATAAATGACGACATAAGAGTTGAGTTCAAGTTATAAATATTTTACTGAAATAAGACTTTATGTTATTTTTAAAAGTTAGTATTTCTGGATTCAAAGATTTTCTAAAAATTACTTGCCTCGTCTGGGACTAGAACCGACTTTAATGTTAAAAAAACCACCCCTACTTTTATGATGTCATTCGAAAGAATGGCCAAAAACTAATAACTCTTCTTGAGTAACATAGTATTTTAAAAGAAAGGAGCAACGTAAAATGTTTGAGTCAAATTTCGAGAAAGTTATTCATTGCCGACGAAGACGTTCGAAAAGCATTGATTATTCGTAAATAAGTACCCACTTCATAATTAAAATACTTTATATATAGCATAGTTTTAGTTTAAAAGCGGTACGAGAATGTGGGCGAGGTACAAACAGAATAATTGTGCCATATAATATCGAGTATTTACCATAAAATGATAAGAAAATCAAAAGGCAGCGGACTCATTAAAATATTTTCGATTTGCGTAAGACAGGAGGGATCACATTTTGATCATTTAATTAATTACTTTACAAAAAAATACTTACTTAATTGAGTACTTTCTTATCTCTACATATCATAAAAAAAGAAGGGATGTTTTTTTACATATAAGTAGGCAAGTAATTTTTAGAAAATCTTTGAATGCAGAATTACTAACTTTTAAAAATAACATAAAGTCTTCAGTAAAATACCCTATCTACGACATTTAAGGTACTTTCCCTTCATGTCCCATAACTTTGGGACATCCTGTATATATATACACACTTAAGAAGATCACATGATAAAAATTTATAAAAATATCTTATTCTTTCTTATAATTTTTTAAGTCACAAACAAAACCATCAAAATTAACAAAATAATACATAAATAACTAAATGTATGTTGTTCTCACAATTTATATTGAATTAACAGAATGATGAAAGCAAATAGAAGTGGAAGTATATCACTAAACTTGTAGCCCAGTCCATATCAATCACCATTATATCGCTAAGATTTACGAAATATCCGCGAGAGTGCTTTATTGTTCTACAATTGTATTTTGCAACTACAATGATAGAGTATTTGTAGACGAGCGCTATAGTATCGTCATACTAAAATCGTTTGACGATATTTATATAGATAGACTAGCTGACCCAGCAAACGTCATATTGCCATATAACATATTAAAAAAAAAATCAATTATAAAAAATTTTCAACCGATTGTCAGACTTACCAAATATATCGTACTACAATTATTGTATTCGATTGCCATCTTGCAACTCTATATCAGTTTGGTGGATAGAACAGAATAATATAAATATCGAAAATTTAAATTTGTATTTATTTTTCAATGCTGAATCGTAATAAAAAAAAAAATGGTCAAAAACTTAAAAAAAAATTGGGGTGGACTACCTACATTTAGGGGTATGAAAAATAGATAGTAGCCGATTCTCAGACCTACTGAATATGCATATAAAATTTGGTTAAAATCAGTAAAGCCGTTTAACATTGTGACACGAAAATTTTATGTATAAGATTATATTGAAACTAGCACCTGCCCGCGACTTCGTTCGCATTAGGTCATCGAAAAAATTATTTTGTATGAGCAAAAGAAAAAAATATTGCCTTCTGAGATAGAATACTATCTAATGTCTGTAGGGAATCTTGCTGTCAAGAACTTTATTTACTTATCGCATTATTAATGAAGATTTAATACATAAAGCCAGGAACTGAGAAAACTTTGTCAAAACATTTGCTCATAAACAAAATTGAAGTGTCTGTATGTAAAGTCAAAATAACAGCTTTCACTTATATGAATTTTTCAACGTGATTTCAATGATTAAACTGTTTGCTTTCCTGTTTGTCTGTATTTTTTACTAATCTCTGAAATGGCTCAACTAGTTTTGACAGGACTTTCACTAACAGATATCTTATAAGTATTGGTTCTGCATCAAACGATTGGAACCAATGAATTTGTTAATATAATCAGATTGAATGGTTCGAAGCGGGCAAAGTCGCGCTAATCTGTAAAACTGCTGATCGCTTTGATCATACATAAAATTGTATTTTTTCTAATCAATAAACTCAAGAACAGTCAGATACAATAAGAAATTGATATTCGAACGTAGATTGCAATAATTTAGCTATAGGCAAACATCGTGTCCAATGTTAGTTTGAAATATTTTGCTGTCAAATTCAAATTCAAATATTTTTATTCAAAATAGGATTGACATCACTTATTGAAAGTCAAAACCCATTCCAAAGCGAACGACTCAGACCTGAGAAGAATGGGCGCAACAAACTCACCGGGCTTTTTTTTATTTCATAAAAAAAATATTACAAAGTAATATTGTCCAATTAAACTTATTATTTAATAGCCTGAGGGCGGTCGCTCCATTCCCAAAAGCAAGGTGTTTTACAGTTTCAACTACTCACACTTACAAATTCGAGTCGAAATTAATTCGAAATTGGTGCCATCGACTAGTAATTAATTAAAACTGTACTCGTTAAACCACTGTATATAGATCAAGAACGCGGTACACTTCGAAGCCAGCTTTGTTTAGCACACCGCGATGCCTTGATAAATATTAAAAAATTGCGTCAACAGACGTGAGCGTTGCTTTCATAAATATTTTCAAAATATTGCACAACCGGCGACTGTTTGCGTTCAAATTTATGAATATTTCAGCACTTGTTGTAGTGTGTACTTATGTATGCTGTACTCAATTAATTGGATATGGGACGCTGTTTCCCCGAACGGACATTAAGGTTATGATTCTATGGGCTTCAACACGTGGCAGGGATGTGAGTTGGTAACTACTAATATACAACCAAGAGTAAGTCAATGTATTAAAATTGTATTTGTTAAGCTAAGGCTTATGTCATAAATTGTAGAGTACGGTCAACATGTTTTTGTGGCGAAGGGAGCGGTCTGTACAGCCAATAATAAACAGACAGAATAGTTAAGATATAACAAAGTTATTAAAGCAGATAGTGATATTTTTAAACTCTATATAATTGTAACTGATTCAAAATTCCAAATATTTAATTTATTTATAAGAAACTCCGACTTATTATCTAAATTAAAATTAGACCCTTATAAAATAATGTCTGATGCCCTAAATTGTAACGGATTATTATAATATGTTTTAGTACTAGGTGACCTTGATGCAAAAGCACAAGGAGAAACTTGTAGTATGTCCACCTTACTCAATTATTCTGTAAAGAAAAAACTAGCAGATAAATAATTTACAAAAGCTTATGATTATCCCAAACAAAAAACGGTCCAAGACCTTCAAGTCAATAAGATTACCCGCAGAAAATGGACAGGCAGATAGATAAAATTCAAAACGATTGGGATTTATCCAGTAAATATTCGTATATTAGTAAGTTTTAGTAGATTATTTAAAAGACTATATAAACTACCTTAGAAGAATAGCCACTATATAAATAAACATATTTTTTTTGTCTTCTATCAAACTTTCAGTCTTCACAACGATAAATGTTGGATCGTTTCCGTTGAGTAATGGTAGATATAATAGAAAATTCTATCTGTATGTATAAATATTAAAATGATGTGTGTTTGATGAACCATTACCATTGCCAACGTTATATTGTGCTTAGGGTTGCCAAATAGTATACTTATAAACATCATACCTTCTTTTATAGTAGTTACTTTCTAACACAATACAAGTGATGTTGTGCTTTTTCCCCTCGCTTAAAGCTTCAAGTGACTTGGATCAAATGCGGACTGTGTAGCTCCACGGAATCGAATTAAAATGATCAATAATTGAGGGTTACTTCCAGGAGTCGAGACTTTCTTCTTCGAAATATCTTTATCATTAAGGATCTTTTCTCAAGGTTTCTTAATGATTAATAGTTTTAGAGTTATTTAACGCAAAATGAAATATATATATCGTTTTACTTTTACATTACAAATTCATTTTAATGGACGACATTATGAAACGAATGGGCTGTCGAGCTTTTAAGAGCTATATCAACAATTGGCACGTTTTTATATTTGTTTTCTAATCGATGGCTTTATTGAAACTTTATATAAATTGCAAACATTATTCCTTATTCACTAAGTTTTTAAAAATAAACCTTTTTAGGCTACATGCCAAGAATGTTTTATGAGAGGAATGTAAAGTTCTGCTTTACATTCGATATTAATTAGCTGCGGATAAAAAATCTGTGTACGTATACTAACATGAGATCTAAGTCTTCTCACTTTTAAAATATTTCTCACCACTCATAAGAGTTAAAATAAATTCATCTGCGTGATAATTTTATGCGCGGCCTTAACAATAAGAGGCATTTGGTTAGTTTTTTTTTTGTTCTGCCAGCCCTAAGCGAGCGAGCATTATATGAATGAGTGTACCTTTTAAAATATTTTGATGTAATCATGTGCGACACGCAAGTCTTTGTTCTAAGCCTTTGATCCGTGGCGTGCGATATCAACATTTATACGTGGAATTAAACAATTATCTGTTCTGTGCGCATCAGTAATTATTCTAATGTTTAATGCATCTCAACTCGGTATATGTATAAAGTAGTTCTCCTGACTGACTCTCAAAATACGCGCAGCAGCTAGAAGAATGGAAATACGATTAAAGATTATTTAGAGTCGATTTATTTTGGAGTCTCCTGCTGTTAGACAATCGATGAAAACAGGCCAGATTTAATACTTTAGTACTTAATACTATTTGATGTTGAATATACACTGTAAAAAATATTGCTTTCCAGATTTTTTAAATGTTATAAAAAAGTTATATGTTTTTATATGGGTTGTCGTGTTTTAAATTGTTCAAGGTGCTCGAGTATATAAAATTAGTTTCTGATATTGATTCTAATGTTTTTTGTTATGATTCCGCACCCTAAAGGCTCTACGATATCTTTACGTTTGTATTAAGGCCAATTAGCATGTGTGATAGTGTGCGCAAATGTTCAGGTCTTATGTTCTTTTTTATTGGCAGAGCCTTAACGCAAATGTAATTATATTTTCGTCACTTTTGGTTTCAATATTGACAGGGCGGTAGTTGAAATAAGAAATGCGTAATGCACGATTGTGAATCTTTTAAATGCAATTTCTTTTTAACTGTCGTATTAATAATGCGACCAGCTAAAGTTCAGTGGAAATATACTAAAGTTTGTATTGAAAACTTTATGATCTGATTTCGTAAGAAAAAGTAGTATTATAAAAGAGTTGATTATAATATTTGATGCATTTAAAAGCTAATTGTGCAAAGAATATATATATATATAAGAATAGGAAACATCACCAAATCTCTATGTTAGAACAACATAATTATTGGTAATTTACAATATCAATGATAGCACAAATCTAAAGTGTTCAGCATCATTTCTCAGTGTCATTACCGAAAAATTTCATGTGATCGGAATGATGTAACGATTCTGCGTAACGTGCATTACTTTTGTATTATTCAGCTAACAATCAGCTGTTACACAATAACACTTTCGTTGTTATCTAAACCTTTGAACATGTGACATAGATACTAAAGGAATTACCAAGAGTAAGGTGTCATTACTGAATTGTGAAACAGAAGAGCACTTACAATCCGTGTACGAGTTGTTAAACAAAGTGCTTGGTTGAGTGATATTCTGTAAGAAAAGAATTTAATGGCAAAGTAACATAATAATTATTGCTAAAGCTTTCATATTGGCGGTCATTTTGAATTCGCATAAACATTCATAGTTCGCAAGTAGGCACTAATATAACAATTTACTAATTTTTTTAATAGGATGCAACGCAACAATTTAAATCAATTTCCATTAAATTAATAAGTTATCAATCTTTCCGCAGTTTTTCAAAATCACATACACATATCTTTAAGGTTGGTAACGCTCCTGTGATTGGTGTTGCAACAGGAACCTATGGAGGCGGTGATCACTTAAATCAGATGGGATTGGTCTTTCTATTCTATAAAAAAAGTATGAATTTCTAAAACACATCATTAAAGTTGCAATTAAGCATTTGAATTTCTTTTATTTACTGCGCATATCAACTCCGCATGTAAATACTTTTATTCCTCAATGTAAAAGTAAATAAAGTCGATTAAAAAAGTCAGAGCTCGCGATATCTTCCTCGAGCCAGCCAGTGCCATTATGTAAATTGTCGACATTCAGAGCGGTAATGACGGGTCAGCGTTGAGTCGAGCACGCGACTCGTTCTGTCAGGGGAGTGTGAACTTTGAACCGCATTATATTTGCTACGTGTCCGTGAAAAACAACATATTCTCTTTGTTAGGAGAAAGTTGTACCGTTCTGTGACTCACTAACAAAACGGACAATATGTTTTTTTATACTTTTCTCGTGTAGATTTTTATGTAGAAATTTGACATTTAGATCGGAATTTAAAAGCTTTACATGGAACTCCTATACATAGAATATTTTTCCTTTAAATCCCATGATATATTAATACCCATATACTTATTAATAACTTAATTATTTAACGAGTGATGACTGCTGCCGTGACAGATCAGTGTCAGTAAATACCCACAAAACATTATTAAAAAAAATAATGACACACTTTTGCACAGGTAATATTGCACCAAAGTAGGCATAGCCTTGTACTATGGATGCAACGTAATATTTAACACACATATCAACATACATAACTACATATAAACATCAATGGCTCGGAGAGAAACACCAATATTCATCATATAAATGTTTGCACCTACCGGGATTCGAACCCGGGACCTCTGAGTAGGCAGGGTCAATAACCACAGGGTAATATGAGTCGTCAAATATAAATAAATTCGCAGCGCACCTGAAGTTATCACTTCAAAAATATCAACATGCATTTATGATAATATTATATAAAAGAAATTCATGTATATATTGAGTTTAAATATGATACTTCTATAGAATCCGCATACTTCTTGAATCTTGACATTATAAGTTCACAATATATGACTGCTTTTTGCTTAAACGCTTCAAACATATCTGTTGGCTAGGAATTAGATCGGCTCCTAGCCAGAACCGACTTACGTAGTAGCTACGGACCCTCCAAAAATGCGTAAAGTATCTTATCTTAAAACGTATCTTAAACTGTAATTTAGAAAACATTACGTGTAATGTACAGCTATGTATATATCTATTAGTGTAATTGGCCATTTTGTGAGTGACATGACATCTGCAACTTTCACTTTACAAAGAAAACACTAGTAACATGATTTACATGAACACGCTACTATGATAAATATTTCGGCTGAACGTTGATATAAAGATATAGGTACATACTCGTTTGTATGTATATGTTATTGAAACGATAACCACATGACTGGGGAATTAAGTTTCGAAGAATAGTTGCTACGTTCTGAATTACAATAAGTGATTGAAAAAGTCCTACTTTTAATAAATGTTGACATTAGAAAACAGGCACATTACACTGGAAAACGTGAATACGACAAAACCCTTCTAAAAAGCGGTATTGTCCCGGTCCCTTAAGCTTATATTTGATTATAATCCATGCGGGATTAATATTTGTATTTTGGACGTAAAAGTAATTTCATAATAAACTGTTTATCCTACCATTTTCTATATCGTTACTCATAAACAACATGAAATTTTTCTACTCCAGTCCTTCACAGTCACGAAACTGTATTCGGTATATACGGTATTCAAATAACAATAAATTTTGTATGTGTTTGACATGTTCGCGAAATATTAACTTGTTTGATATATGCACAATGACTAGTACGTGCTTGCCTACCCTGCAGATATGATTGCTGCTGAGTGCATTCATATCATGTCTGGGTGTGTTACTAATGAAAAAGAACGTTTAATAAGTTCCGTCGAGCCAACGAAGCTACACAAAAATATAAATACGGATTGCATTTTTGGATTTTTCAGTCGCGCTTGAAGTAAACAATTTACCATCAAGTGACACTCGACGATTGCTTATCTTTTGGTGACTCAAATTTTTATGAAGAATAAGGACAAACGAGGGTCAACTTATTGTAAGTAATCGCTACCCACATCTACTCTCTTACAACACACAGAACACTAGAGGAACTACAAAAGCGTTGTCGGCCCTTAAGGTTATTTTTTTCAAGACATGTAACACTATCCTCTACCTTATATCCTGCACGATTACCCGAAAGGTTCCTTGTCCTTCTCTTCCTTACAAAAAGTATAAAAAGAACACTGTTTCTAAGGATAATAATAAAATAAATTTCAAGCTCTGGTTATTTTATCATTAGTTTACCGAAGTCCGCATCACTTATCCATATTCTAAAAAAACTGCATTTGCCAACTGATAAACTGATATATCTTTTCGAACGTAAACGACACTCACTTCATTAGTAAGTACATTTTCAATTTGTTTAGAAGTTTGGAGGATAGAAGATTTTCTGGTGGCTTTGCCAGTCCCGAGCCATTAGGAGGTTGGCTCAGTGCCAAATACGAGGTGTGACTTCGAGAGTCGAACATTCAAGGAAGTGCCGGCTCCCGGAATAGAAACGTTCGGAATGACGAACGAATCTTAATAAATAAAGTGCGGATTTCTAAAGGTGGACTTTTATTCATCGCTGAATAAAAACGGTTTAAATTTAACGTAGTTACGATCAGTAAGGGGAAGATTACGTTATACTATATATATGTTATTATATATATAACATTTTGTACAATAATGAGAATGTAGTTTAAGGGGGCACTGATCTTGTATCGAAGGCAAGACCATAACAGTGTAAGGCGGGGGGGGATGTTGCGTCTCTCGTTAGGGTGGACGTAACTCAAGAGAATCTAGGTACTTCCTTTTAGTATTTGAAGTACGTATTTAGTTAGTTATATAGTATACTAGCATTTCCTGCGACTTCGTCCACATGTTCTCGACAACTATCAGAATCAATCTGTCAGATTTCACGTCTCAGTAAAATCATGCTGGTACTGCCTTTCTTTGACTTTCCCAAGGTCTAAGTTGTCTATTTTGTACCAAATATAATCAAAATCGAATTCAGAGTTAAGCGTAAAAGCATGACTTTGTTTGGACTTCCATACGAACTTTTATACCCCATTTATTTATTCATTTCTTATTAAGTGCCTCAATACAAAGTTTTATGGTATTATCATCGATAGTGACGAACTTCCATAGAGACTTCTATCCCCTATTTCCACCCCTCCAAACCTTTTTTGCGCGATAAAAGGTAGCCTATGTCTTTTTCCAAGCTCTAGTCTATTTTTGTGCTGAATTTCATCAAAATCAAAAACAGAATATGGGCGGCGGTGATCTCTTAACACCCGTACGCTCGTTTGCCCTCCTTTTCCATAAAAAAAAAAACCACCTGCAAGTTGAATCATCTGGGCTTTCCTTATCGGTACATATCTGGCGGAAAATGCGTTCCATATTTTCGGTCGCGTAATCGCGTTCGGTCGAACAAACAAATCAATGATAAGGTAATTTCAAGCGATAATGTTTTAGTGAATCGCGTTGATATTCTTTTACTATTTAAAGCAAGCATTCAATATCGTTTTATCCTTCTTCGATTTTGTTCAAAAACCTTTAAAATAGCTGTAAACTGTAACTAAAGTAATAATTTGACCAAACCCACGCGATCGATGATACGCTAGACGTATCTTCCGTCAGACGTGATGGAACCCCGAGGCCGATAAGTGAAACAGTAAACACTCCAATCGACATGCATCGGTCGTATCTAGTCAGTATTTATGCGTTAAGTTTCGCAAACTGATATTGACCGACAAAGCCTGTGGACAACGCCGATGTTTGCTGCACACAGACCTTACAACACTTTACCTACTTAGCATGAGCGTCGCGTCGCGTCTTGCACACCTGACTAATGATTCAATGTTCATAATGTACACCACATTATGGCAATCTACGCACCTATTTCGAGGACTGTATCGATTGGCTTATCGGTCTGAGATTTAACCAAATCTTAGCAAAAACTATAGAAGTCATTTGGCAATATCACCAGCAAGACATTAGTAAAATTCGATAAGTTTCAATATCGAAAAAATCTATGAAAACAAAAGATCAATTAATTAATAGTAATATGTGTTCCCAGATCCGTAATAACTTTTTGGAAGAAAAAAGCCCACTAAGTCTTTTGCTCGTTCTTCTCAGGTCTAGTATACTCTTTCGAATGAGTGGTAGATTTTGATTTTCAATAAGTGATATCATATACTATTCTGAATTTCAAATATTTGAATTTGAATATAATTTGCATCCTGTATTAAATGTCCTATAATAGATATTAATGTAGACGCGAAAGTGCGTTCGTTTATTTGTTACGCTTTCATAGCTTCACTACTCGACCTATCAACATGAAATGCATGCTTATCAGAGATTCACGGAAGGACATAAGAGTACCTAAATATTTCAGCCATAAAACCTACATTTCAAGAGAAATAAATTTTTAAGTCGTTGTACATTTTTTTTATGGAATAGGAGGACAAACGAGCGTACGGGTCACCTGGTGTTAAGTGATCACCGCCGCCCACATTCTCTTGCAAGACCAGAGGAATCACAAGAGCGTTGCCGGCCTTTAAGGAAGGTGTACGCGCTTTTTTTGAAGGTACCCATGTCGTATCGTCCCGGAAACACCGCACAAGGAAGCTCATTCCACAGCTTTGTAGTACGTGGGAGAAAGCTCCTTGAAAACCGCACTGTGGAGGACCGCCACACATCCCGATGATGGGGAGGTGTCCAACATATCATTGATATGCAGAAGAAACAGCGTGGGATATAGCACACAGCCTTGGGGCACACCAGCGTTCACGGGCTTGGGATTCGAGCAAAAACCGTCGACAACGACTTGTATGCTACGCCCAATGAGGAAGCTGGAGGTCCACTTGCATAAGCTCTCGGGAAGCCCAAATGATGGAAGTTTTGAGAGAAGCGCCTTGTGCCATAGTATTGATATGGACACTTTTTTACGTTAAACTAGGCCTGAGGAAAGGTGGTAAAACAACGTGAAGTTGATAGATTCAATTCGCAATTCACATTTTGAGAACAATTGTTGTTTTAATTAAAGACAAAACGTTTTACCTGTTCATATGTGGACACCATCTCACATGATTTTCAGTCAAACTAGAAGTTTTGAGGATGTGGTTGCGTTATAGTTAAGAAAGATAATATAACACTACAAGTTCAAATTATAACAGACTTAATTATGCGCAAACAATCTAGATCAAAGTTCCATAGTAGTTATACTAAGTATCTCATATCTAATTCATCTAATCACTAAATATGTTTAGATTTCACAATAATATGGATTTATTATTCGAACATTAATTAAGAAACTTGAAGTTGATCTTGTAAAATATCATAACTACTAAGAGCTTCAATGAAATTGCTCTTTAAAATTGCTATCGCTAAGCCAGGGCAAATTATAGTTAATACTTTCCAATGCTCGTTAAATTTCTTACTAGCTTCTGAACTAGCTTGAGTTTGTTTTCTTTCACAATTTGTTTTATATTAATTTATATTTACATTAAACTTGATAAAGTTACATAAGGAATCTAATTCATGAACCTAATTAGATTTTAGTAGTCAACCAGTGAACCAGGTGACTGCTAAAACTGCTCCTTTGCACAAGATGCCAGCTAGGTTGTGGGTACCTACAACAACGGCGCCTATCTCTGCCGTGAAGCAGTTTCGGTCTGAACGGCGCCATAGCTAGTGAAATTACTGGGCAAATGAGATTTAACATCTTGTCTCAAGATGCTATATACAAACATAACATATTCTAATTCCCAAAAGATTAAATAATTTTAACTAACCAAAAAAAATTATATATTATGTAGAATTCATCAAACTTTTAATCCTTTTGAAAAAATTCTTAATTGCCTAAAGATAGAAGTAGTAAACGTATGCCCTACGTTTGGAAATGTTTGAGAAATCGATGTACAATTTGTGAGCAATATAAGTAAGAAGTATAGCGACATATGAGAGCGTCCGACATAAGCTCTCGCTTCTGTGCCACAACACGACCTACACGGACTTCGTCGTATCTGGGACACCGAACGAGTACGCCGCCTTCGCATGATTGACATATCAAACAAATTAACTACCTCCTTTCTGTGTGTTATGGCCATAAGACAACATGCACACAAATATATTGGCATGGACACTTGAATGAATGAAATCTAAGTCTTAAATAACTAAGCCCCACCATGTGCTGTCAATAACAAAGGTAGATATTAGATAATTAATGTATACGTCTAGCGGTAGTTTTCAATAACGTATCTCTAGTTACAGATACATTGCTGTAAGCGTTTAATGACAACTTTATTTATCCAAAGTTATGTCCAGTATAGTTATAGTCCAATGTCTTATGTCGATAGGTTATTGAAATGTAAGTAAGCGTAAAAGGATAGATTTGTCTACATCTTGTAAGTTAAGCTAAGGATAGATAGGTTATTGAAAACGGGCGTAGATAGAGTCTCTTGCTGTTAGACGACTAATAAACATTCCAGAAATATAAGTTTAGTGTGCGTGACAAGCTACGTCTTACATTCGCGATTTGTACTAGTGTGCATGCATTTCTCATAACAGAGGTAAGTTCTAAATACAATTTTTTTCGATGTTTTCACAGCTGTCATAGACCTATATATGATCTACACCTTAAAATGAAATTATCATAAAAAAAGCTCGTTGTCTGCGTAGGCTTCATGGCCAAACAAATAGTCACACTTATTTTTTTGCTTAGTTACCTACTCCACTTTTTTTATGAAGCCAAATTTTATTCTGTTATGAAATGGGCACAAAATGTTTAGCGGTCTGCTCCAGCATAGCATTTGCTGCATAAAACAAGCGATGAGTATGCTCTAAATATACAACTTTTCTTACTTTCCATCATACATGTAGTAAACCAGTTCTCCCTTCACCACACATACAGTTGTACTATCACTAAACTTGTTTCGTTATTTTCGCTATTGATGCACAAATAATGCTTCGTCATATTTGAAATTTTATACAACTTAAGCATACATACATACTCGTAGCAACAAAACAAATCAAAATTTCGTGATTGTAAAACAATCATAAAAGCCCTGATGTTTACGATATAATTAAAAAGTAAACATCATAAATTAAAGGAAATTAAAAAACAAAAGAATATTTAACCCTCTAAAGAAAGTTGGTCTTACTAGAAAATTGTAGCAAATAGTTGTAGTTGAAATCTATTTTACCCGCGGTATTTGTCGTGCATACAATTATAATCTGGAGCAGTTAAGCTAAGTATGTAACAGCTGTTCATTATAATTTTACACAATCAAGTCAATTATACAAAGCATCTGCTGTATAACCTTGTTTCGTACACATATTAGACAATGGTCAAACACAGCAAGGCCACAAGAACTCGTTGCTGCTATGACTCGTGATTGTAAAAAAACTTAAGTAACCAACGTTTTGTCACCGAGTTATGTAGACCTATAATTTGTATCACTTTGTATTTTAAATATTTTCTCTTCTAGATTCTAATTCAAAATATTTCTTTAAATTGATAGAATGCTTCACAGTGGCACGAGTTGTAACTATACATTTAATTATACGAGTGGTCGTAATTGTAATAATTAAGAGATTCATTGAAGATTTTTGATCATAAATTCCTAATTTTATAATTATTTTTATAATGACTATGCGACAATCGCTCTACTGCGCCTCTAATTTGACTATTATTAGTAAGACCAGAGCAATGAATGATTTATTAAATTGAAGTAATGTACAAATTGAAAATTATTTGTATATTCTATGAAGCACAAACACGCAGAGACTATAGAACGTATCGGGATGGGACTATTACTTGTTGTTATTCTTTCACTCGTTTTCATTGACACACACAATTATGCATAGACATTCTTTTTCCGTATATTCAAGACAAGACAAGTAAATTTCATGTTCAACTTTATTTTAAACTATCGATAGAAACAGTACATGCATGTAAAATGAAAAACAGGTAACATTAGATGAGATGCGACACAATAGATTGTATGTATCCTTACCCAAAACTGTGTAAGGCAACAAAAGATTTCAACGAGCCATCGCAACGGATAGAGATACGCTTCGCTTGAGATACATTATTTATGTCTCTTTTTGCATTCACTGCGTTTAACAATACGAAACATTACTTCAAAGTGACTACCTAACATAGATAAAACGATCTTCACTCACTTACCTTTCTCTAACATGTTGCTATTATTACCAAAACAACCTTGTTTAACGCTCCAAGAGTGGACGATTTGTATTGTTGTAAGTATTGAATGTAGAGGTGTTTTTGATGCCAATACAATATTAGAATATATATACGTACATAATACGCAGTTTTAGATCATTAAATAGATAAGATGATTAGTAAAATGTCTCTTTGACCATAAAAGTTATCATATGAGTGGCAGCTTCAGAATTATACTGCTCATGAACTTAAAAAATGTCCGCAACTACTGTTTGGCATTCGCATCCTTCAAACTGGTGAGAAGACGAAAAGTGCTGCGCTATTTACAGTAGTAAAGGGTGTTTTTGATATAATAAAATCAAACCTGAGTGGAACTGGCTGGAAGGGGAACCTCGGTGCTGGCGGATGCGGTGTGATGACGGACGCAGGTTGAGGTACCGGCACCGGCACGGGCATGGCGTGCAGGTGCGGCAGGGTGGTGTAGGGCGGCGGAGGCGCACAGGCCGGTGGGGCGGGCGGACGTCCACGACGAGCTCGTCGGCGGCGGGCCGGCTCCTCCGTCTGGCACTCGGCGCTCACCACACTGCGCCCCGCGTCCGGCTCGGGCATGCCGGGAGCCTGCACCTGCACTATGTTCACATTGCACTCGCTGGGCTCGCCGGGCACTCGGACGGACACAGAATCAGACTTCCGCAGCTGAGGCGCCGGCACGGGCAGCCGCATCTCGTGGCGGGAGGGAACGTGGAACGACGCGCGCGCATGTCGACCGCCGGGGGGCGACTGGTGCCCCGCCAGCTGCACGGACCACACGCCCGCGCGCGAGAGAGCGCCGTCCGTGCGGGAGCGCGAGAAAGGCGGCGAGCGACAATCGTAGGGCTGCCACAGCAGAGACGAGAGAGCCTCGGCGGCCGAGGGCGGCGCGCTCATCTCGCCGCCGAGCTGCGTCCGCGTGACACCCCCATCACTGACTGACGCACTCACCAAAATCTACCTGTAACAATAAAATCCTATATTAACCAACATATCCTGTACGTGTTATATAAAGCAATGTAAGTTTTACTAATGTAGTTGATAGTAATGTCGTGGAAACTCTGGTTTTCATTTCAATTGCGAGGAAATAAAACAGTAGTATAACATAGACATTTTTAACAATTTTAGCAAATTTGAAAAAATTAATAAACGCACAAAAAAAAGCCTATTTCCCGCCGCTTTTTTTTAATATACATATATATACAGCCTACTATTGAATTAATTTGGTAATATACATATTTTAATAATTAATTAAATAACATACCGTATTTAAATTTTAATTTTATTATCTTTTATGTCTTAAAAACACATGAGGCAAATAAATTAAAATAAAAATTAAAAATAACAAATTTCATCTCTGAACTTTTTATTGTGTTTGGCTGTATGGCTCATTTTATTTTCCTTTATATAGATACATTTATGAGTAGATCCTTTTGTGCAATTGTGCACAAAATTTGATTTTGTGCAGCGTATATCATGCACAAATTAGCAATTTCAGAGCATGAAAAGTGAAAAAACATTTCCTTTTCTGTAGACATTATCATAACTTCGAGAAAAAATTATACTTGACATCAAAAAACCTATAAACAGTCCTATCCCAGTTTAGTACTTTCGTACACAATGTGTAGAATTACATTATTTTATACGATTATTATAAAAGATGCAAGTATAAAAAGTAATTCAAAAACAACCGTTATGATAATAAATAGATAAGTTTCACAAATAATTTATAATTAAAAGACTCTGGTGCAGTCAAATATGGTAATTGGCTGTGGGTATGAGGTAACAAAATTGTAGTTAAATTATTTTTTATCGACGAAGAAGACGTATCATCAAGTATACCAAAATGTACAAAGAAATTACAAAATCTGAATATATATCTACACAGTGGAGTGAATAAAATATCATACTTCTGTTTATAACAAAATAACAACCGCCTTCAAAACACTATTCCAAAACAATAATGTGCATTAAAAAGTATAATAATAATTGCGTATTTTTATACTATCTAATTAATTAATATAATTTTAGTTACGATTAGTTATTTTTGGACTCTGTGTCCTTCCGCCGCATGCGGGATCGCCTCTCGCCTCCTCACGACTCTACCTACACAAACCTTCCTTGGATGACACCGACTCCAAAAATTACAATAATCTTGACTAGAATAAGATTAATTAATTAGATTGTATAAAAATACGCAATTATTTTTATACTTTATATTGTTTTGGAATAGTGTTTTTTTAATTTTATGGTTTTTAGTGAATTTGAAGTGCCCTAACTAACAATTTGTCTAAATATGTGTAGATATACTAAATTTTTCAATGCAGCAATGAACGTAAGTGCTTTGCACTTTGATAACAGACAGTGTTCAGTTACTTTGTCAAAAAAAATCAAAATGAAGATATATTGTTATTATATATTATTCGTATCAAAAAAAATATTTCCTATTTTAGTTACCATGAACTTATAGTTTCTATTTTAGATTGTGATAATTTTAATGATAATGATGATGATACAAGAGTTGTCGATATTATTAACGATGATTCATAAATGAATATTAAATGTATCTTAGAGTTTCTAATAATTAATAAAATACAATGTCTAACGCGCCAAAATAAGTTTTCTCTTCTCTTGGCACTTCCGGGATGCAAACCGTAATTTTTTTAATGCTGGTCTTTCGAGCTGGATATTTGGCTACATCAATTATTTTAAATTGAACATTGTTTAGTTTTTACTTTCACTCAGAGATCGTAGTCACTCGTTGTAGTAGTTGTAAAATAAATCACATTTGGATTGATTTTTGTTAATTGTAGCTGGAAATTAATGTATGGCTACGTATCGGGCGAGGATTGAAACGGTAGCTCCGTGGTGAGAGGTAACTGCTGCGCCACTGACACCTAAATCTTCGCGGCCAAAGTCACGGGCGAACGTTCGTTTTACTAAAATGTGATTGTTAGTCAACTATTTTCAATAGAACAGTAAGCTCGCAGCGTTAGTTTGCAGAACATTCAGCAGTAGAGTCGAGTAACATTGTTTACATACAATTTGTTGAAACTCCGACAACGGATTGCTGTGCACTCCCCTAATAGCTTGTGGTTTACTAATGGTACAAGTTCCACAGTCTGCCGAATATTGTTCTAATTTGAGACTATAAATATATTTAAATTCGAACCGATTAAATTGGAAATATCTGCATCAATATTGAAACTCAGTTCAGCAGTTAAACTGCAAGACCAGCTCTGGTAACGTGATAAAATACTAGTACCTATATTTAGTAATGCTCACAAAATACATCGACTTACAATGAAAGTTGTTCCTAACTTGTATTGAAAGCTGAAATCGTTATATATTAATGAATTACATTTATTACTGAATTATATTTATTTACCATTGGGAGAGACAAATTCAAATTCAAAATAGGATTCAAAATCACTTTTGAACGTCAAAAACTACCACCCATTCAAAATAGACTGCCTCAGACCAGAGATGAACGGGCGCAAGAAACTCAGCGGGCTTTTTTTATAAAAATATGGATTACAATTTAATATCGTACAATAAACATTTATAAATAAAGAGCCCGAGGGTGTCCGCTTCATTCCCAGTCTGTGGTATAATTAAGAAAATCGTTTATGCTATACTAACATTTCCCACGCAAACGTTTTTAACAATTCTTTTAAATTTCGTAACACATTTGTTTTGTACATTTTAGGACCTATATTATAAATAACATAACATATTGTAACAACACTTGGTAAACGTCACGAAGGTTCATCAGTTCATAAAGAGGGCATCGATATAGGGAGAGGAACTGATAAAAATCTCCCAGCCCATCTTTTAAATCATATAATAACTTAGCCTACTTAATGTAATAATATATAATTTTAGGTGGCCTGCGCAGAAACAGACATCATCTATTTAATCTACTATACCATTATAAGCCTTCTTTGTCAAAGCAGTTCTATTATTCATACCCATACCCTTTCATATAATTTCAATAATCCTTTACAATAAAAAGATTTTTCAATAAGATTTCGTTCGATATAAACTTTGATATGACTATGAGTTCGTGTAATGGTTCTGTCACAGTAAGAACAATGTGCGTGCCGGTATAAATACAAAGACATTCTATAAGATGCGAAGGTGACGGGCGCACTGCGTTGTGATTGGTTTCGCACCTCAGAATATAGTATCATTCGTTACTTATTCTCACAAAAAACAGGCATCATAGGTCGAGTCGAAAGAAGGGGAATTAACTAATATGTACGAATTTTTATATTATGTCTAGTACTTACCAAATATAAAATCGTCATAATTTGTACATATTCAAATAAATAAATTACATTCTACCATTGCTAGCGATAGGGATCGCTACATATCTATAGCCATAAATATGCTTTGGCATGCTAAAATTAATATTATATTCTTATATTCATCAAAATACATCTTGGGTCATGTCGGTAATGCGGCTGGGAATAAAGCGGTTTTCACTTCAATAAACTTATTCATTTAAGTTCCTGTATTCCCTAGGTGGGTCAGAGGGCATCCACAGTGCATCTACATCGCGATCGGTCCTGAGGGTGACCCTCTTGATATCGCTTCAGTGCTTTCCGATGTCTTTGGCTTCGTCAATGACAGTTCGCCGCCAGGTTAGCTTTGGAATGCCGCATTTGCGTTTTCTTTGAGGGTTCCAGTCTAGGGCTGGGTTCGGTATATGGTTGGGATTCCTGTGAGTATGTGGTTTATCCAGCTCTATTTGCAGCGTTTTATCTTTTGGTCAATTGGGACTTCATGCCAAAGATGATCTGCTACTTAGTAACAGGTGTGAATTCTTTATGAAATGCCTTTTGTTGGACTTAAATTTTCCGAACATTTACCATTGTAATTTATATTTTTTTACATCATCAGAAAGTAGATATTTCAACGAACAAAAAGCCCCCAAACTTTTTGAAAAAAGCTGATATTTTGACGTCAGAACTTTCGATTGAAAATTAGGGTGCTTTTGTGGTATTAAGTTAAAATAAGGCGAAAAAATAAATATTTTAAATCAAATAAATTACAGTGTATTTGGGACATAATAAGGTAAGTTTTCACCAAATTTCGTAGAAAAAATTTTTTTTTGAAAAAGATATAAATAAAAAACCAAAAACTTGGTTTTTTGAATTTTTCACCTAAATTTTGAGGTTATGTGAAAAAAGTGTAATAACAAAAGTTGTAGATCACTTTATTACCTACAACTTTGTCAATTAACTTTTTGCGATAGGACTTGTAGTTTTACCGGAAATCGAGATAAACCGTTTTTTATCCTAAAACACCCCCCCTTTTCCACTTCCCGACCTCAGATCGCCCGTAATTTATTTTTCCCTTAATTTTTGTTACATTCTCGTCCTTTACCAATGGGTTTCATCCTACTGTAATTTTTTTTGGTTTCAAAAATTATCGACCCTGGTCTATATATGTATAGAAAGTCATTGCTTTTTTCTGACATTTCTTTGACCTGAATGAAAAAAACCATTTGATTTGACTCGAACAGTAACTACAGAACAGCCAAGTGCCATTGAAAACCAACCACAAAATAAATTGATTACATTTTAATAATCTTTTATTGTAGTTCGCCAGAACCTTCAGGTTCAATATTATAGAAATCTCTCTCGGCAACAAAGAAAATCTCGGCTTTTATCAGGTCCTGTTCATCAAGCTCCGAACAACGAGTACGGTGCACGTCACTCTTACTAAATCTTACCTTTTGAAACTTCATTCAATTCGATTCTTTCTTCTTACGTAACACTCAAGTCTGCTTGACTTATTGTTATACCGTCCGTAGGCTTTTAATTATGAGCTACGATTCTTTATAAATTATTCATACTGTTTGTTTAATGATATTAATGTTGCTAAAGTGTTATAATAAATAATCTCGGATGACTAGGCACAGATTTGACAAAGCACTATTAGAAACTGACCAATATTTGATTTCTTTTATAGTGTAAATAAAATATGTTTTGACGAAAAAATGTAGAGCTCTTTGGAGTTTAAAAATTAATGATATGATGAAAATAAAAACTATAAAAATAAGTATATTTTTATATCTATCAGAATCCAAGCAACACTTATAAATTATCTTATGTTTATTTCTTAACGAACATAATGTGATGAAATGCACAAAGTTTAATATTATTTTAATATTTTTTTAAAGATAACTATCTCAAAATGAATCTTTTTTTATGTATGAGTTGGCAAACGGGCAAAAGGCTCACAGGATTCTTTTTATAAAAATAAGGGAAGAGGCGAGCAGGACGTTGAGCTGACGGTAATTTATACGACCTGCCCATTCCAATATAGTATTCTTGAAAATCCCAAAAATTCTGAGCGGCACTACAATTGCGCTCATCATCTTGAGACATAAGATGTTAAGTCTCATTTGCCCAGTAATTTCACTAGCGACGGCGCCCTTCAGACCGAAACACAGTAATGTTTACCCATTAGTGCTTGACGGTAGAAATAGACACCGTTTTGGTACCCATAATCTAGCCGGCGTCCTGTGCAAAGGAGCCTCCCACTGGTAATCCCACGGGATGGGGAGTGGTGAGGCAACCGCCCATGGACATCCACAACATCGGGGGTCAAGAGGTGCGTTACCGGCCCTTAAGGTGGGAATGTCCCTAAATCTGTGCGAGGCAAGAAATTTCTTACAAAACGCGCCGTTGTGGAATGCCAGACGTCAACGTGATTCGGGTGGTATTCAGTATTTTGACGTAATTTCCGGTGGATGGCGGTTTTACGCTGTTATATGTTTTGTTTTGATTTTATCCTGCTTTTGTCATTTAAAGTGGGTTTCTAATTTAATTCCTTTTCGTTAAACTTCTACTTAATGTTTAAATCCTCTGTCTGCAAATATAAACACATCTGGTTCTTAAAACTCTAGAAAGATTGGAGTTCTATACTAACTGGATACCTATGAGTGATTTTACCTCTGTATCTGATTAAATATTGTCAATTATTATAATATCAACATCGTCAGTGTAAATAGTAATGGTTTCTTTATAGTATTTAAAAAACTTTAAGCTTTATAAACTCACAAAATATGTCAAAATATAATAAGATTGTAGTGAAAGTTTCTATGAATTTTTATCAGTTACTGACACCAAAAACAATGTTTGTTGCTAATCTACGCTCGGGTTTGACGGAATATTTACAGGTTAAATGAAAACTTAAGCTTACTTTAATGGCAAAACGTGATTAAGTATTTGGTACAAAAAATTTAAAAATCTAACAAAAATAATCCTTCGAATTGGATTAATTTGAAAGCTTCAATAAATTATATAAAGACCCACACTGACATAATTTATAAATAACACATTAATAATATCTCGGGAACACAAAATAAATCAAGTTTCATATTTGATGTTTCATAACTTTCTTAATATTCCATGGATGTTTACAAACCCGTAATCCAGCTGCCTGTTAAATCTTTTCCAAGCAAACTCTCGCTCGAATAAACTTTGCTTCAACACAACGTTTTAATCACCTAAGGTATGTATTACAGTTCCTAATATGTTATTAAATTAGATAGGTATTGAATATAATATTCTATCGCTATATTTTACGACAGCATCATTTACAGCCGTTTTCAATAACGTATCTCTAGTTACGGATACATTGCTGTCACCGTTTAATGACAAGATCTTATCTATCCATAGTTATATCCAGTATAGTTTATAGTCCAATGCTTTATGTTGGTAGGTTATTGAAATGTAAGTAAGCGTTAAAGGATAGATTTTTTTGATAGTTAAACTAAGGAAAGGTAGGTTATTGAAAACGGCCGTTAGTGTTTGCACTCTCTAATTTATTATTTTTCAATACACTGATATCAATAAAAAAAAACTAAAAAACACGCTTTTTATAGAAAACCAAACTCAAAAAAATATTTGGAAATTTAAAATTAACATCAATTCCTGCCTCATAGACGATTGATGAAAATTATATAAATAAACAAAAATCTTATTTTGCAAATTCAAAATTGGTGTAATTTTATCAAATTAATGTATTGTCGTTGGTCCTCGATAAATATACGAAATTTGAACTAAATCTGGCCAAAATTCATGGGTCAAAATTGCGCCTCAATGAGTAGCTTACAAACAAACATGCATACAGGTGAATCTAATAAAAAGCGTGTAAAAAACGACACAATACAATAGCTTGATGTATTTTCAATTTCAAGTAACCTGTAAATTAAACAAACTCAACAAAGATGTCCTTGCGTTAAGAATAAGTATATTTAAAACAAGGAAACAAAAAAGTAAATACTACAAGTTTCAAGTAAGATATATAAATTGAATAATAACTTTAAACAACTTAAACCTAAGTCTATATCGATTGTGATAGAAGCTTAGAAAAATGTAGCGGCCAACTTATAGCCTCTATTTTCAGCAACACTAAAATAAGGTGACTGACGTATCTCGAGCGTAAGTCGTGTCATGCACAATAAAGTAATAAGCCCGGCCTGTTGTCATGCGTTGATTAAAAGCAAGAGGTTCTATATAGACGTATAAATTATCCAAGATAATTTATATTGTATTTGTAATGCAAAACAATCAGCGAAATGCGAGTCGGGCTCGTATGCGAAAGATTCTGTATCATCCAACGAGGTGTATTTTTTAAATTGTTTTTAATTACCATTTCGGACATTTTGTCAATATGCCAGCTGCTTAACTATTGCGGCTTATAAGAAAGTAGAAATGACATCAAAGAAACTATAATATAATCCAGTAATTTTCATGAATACTGCCGAGACCCTGGAATCTTGTATCCCAGGATTCTGACGTACCGCAGGCATCAATCTCCCTCATCACATAAATTGTACAGTTAAACAGACATGTAAGTTAAAGAACATTACAAATTTAATAAATCTATATATCTAATTAAACAAATAATGACGATAATTTCTTTGTTAAATCGAAAAAGAATACAAAAAATACAGTTTATCCATAGCAATCACTGTAGATATGTATTCACTTCTTTATTTAAATGATTGACTTAAACAAATTGTCTGGGCCCAAAATATTTATAGATATGGCTGCAAGACAACGACATATTTAATTCATACTTTATTATAGATTAATATATAATACTTGACTCATAAACAAATTCATTCGTCACACAAACGTAGAAACTAGAGTTCCTACCAGCTTATTGGTCGCTAACCAAAAGGCTAAATGCAAAGATTATATAATATTACTAAATGGCTAGGTCACCATTATTTACAATTCTATTCGTTTCATCAGTTAGATATTCCATTATGTCCCTTCATCCTCTTAATATTTAAACAATGTTTATCAGTCCTAATTGGAATATAATATAATCTTCGTAATAACTATGCATTGAAATAATTATTTCCATCATTAGCACTAACGGTAAACAATGATTCACACTAATTATACCTTGTTATTGCAAATTGCTACAAAATGATTCTGTGAATAATAGAGCTTCACAATAATTAAAATGTATAAAAACAACTTTGAACCGATATATCTATTGAAATGTTAATAAACATCCATTTTCAGATTGTTATGACGTTTTGATTAAAAAATAGAGTTCTTGGGACAACCGCAATGATTGTGGCCCTTGAAAATTTGTTATAAATATTTGTTTTTCTTAACACCCACTTGACGGCATTGAAACGCATGCCCATTACAGCTACTTTTATTCTAAACATGATTATACTATATAGTCGGGTTAATCTAGACATTAGATTCCAAAAGTTGTTATAGTCATTATATATATTATACACACGATCACCTATGAGGTAGTGTACTTATCGTGTTTTTTTAACGTTATATCCCAGAAATGATTATAAAACTTAAACAGCAAAGCGGTGCTAAAAATTGCGAAAAACTCATTTTTTTGACTTTCCTTATACGGGAATAATGGGGAACTTACAAATTTTATTTATAATTATATTGAGAACAATCTTACTGATTTTCAACTTCTTGTGATTTTATGTACCTTCACCCCCTTTTTTTGGTCTAGATTGACCGGACTAATATTTGTGTATACAAAATTTCTTGTATTTTTGTTTGCTTCGTTTTAACTTAAAACGGTACAACCGATATTAAGTTAACACTGGCAGTCTGGCTGATATCACGTGATACATGGTATAGGGAATAACTTTGGCTACTGTTGAAAATGTAACCTTACTTGAGGAACGCGCAAAAAATCTGCGCGGGCTTAGCCAGGGCAGCCGCTAGTCTCATAATACGAGTAATATATTCATAATAGTCCGGAGATAAGCGACAGGACAATGTTTGATCCGCAGTGAAACCTCTCAAAACACTTTCTCCAAGGCCGTATTGGCGCCATACACCCGCCTGACCGCCCGCCCCTCCCCCCGGCACCTCTCTGAAAATCATGTTACAATAATGTTATATCATGAACTAGGTATATTACAACTTGCGGTGGACTATTCGTAACTTTCATTTTAATCTCTTGTCATTATGTTTGTTGTTTTATTGTAACGACGATATCAATTATATTAAATTATCAAAGTTGGTCTTAGTATTGTGTATTTATGTTAATGAATACGATTCTTTGTTTCTTCCTACAGCTTTGTTTATATTTCACACTAATATCAAAAATCTGAAAGTGAGTTGGTTTACTTGTCACGCTGTCATGCTAGTACGCTACTGCTCGACCGATGATCATGAAATGTTGCATGTTGTCAGGGGCAACTCTGACTCATCTTTTTGTATAGAAAAGAATAAAGTGTTCATTTTTTGTGAAGTTTTGAAGAGAGTACGGCAAAACGAAATCCCAGAGAGATGTAATTGTAGCTCGACTAAACATAAGTATGTATATAAACAGCCTATTGAAAAAAATTGCAGTAGTTTTTTCAATAAGTAGTACTTCTATTATTATTTCTATTTCTTATCTCTGTTATGTTATGTCAATTAAGAATAACAAAAGTAAGGCACTTATTAACGAGCTCAGGATGTCTTTTTTAAATATTTTGGCACCTTAAAGATTTAGACGCAACCTTCACAATTACATAATTAAATACTTCTTCACATATATATGTGTCGTAATATAGAAACAAGGAACGCCAAGGAAATAATAAATCTAACCAGCTTTTTTTCGTAATCGGGTTTTCAAAACTGCAATAACTTAGATAAAGAAATGAAGATAAACATGTCAAAAAACTGGAACCGTAGTATTATTGTAGAAGTATTTTAAGTATATTTTCAAAAATGTTAGATTTTAAGACTATACCGCCATAAGAATGTATTAATGTTTGAGTATGAACTAACCAAATCGAACTACTTTCTATGTTACTGTAGGTGATTCTGCATTACAATTGACGTTATTAATAGTTAACACCGTATTTTTGAACAATTATTTCATTTGATAGGCATTTCGTATGACGGGGGTATTGAGATATAGATGATAAAAATCCTGATACAAATTATAAAGATAAATGTTAATAAATTTGTATCCGTACTCCGTTATTAGTGTCACCAAAATAAGATAAAATCATAATTAAAATTTATATCAAAATGTTTGTTTCATTCACAGTTTTATAAATATTGTGATTGAACTTTCTTTTCATTCACATTTATTGCAGAGTAGAGCTCTTAGACACCATCTGGGCGGCTTCACATTCAGTTTTTAAATTTAATAAAATTTCCCAACTTAATTAGAAACTAGAGATATACATTATGCTCACTTAAACATTCCGTTGAATATTATGTACGGACACCTGAAAACATCTGCTAAAATTCTATTCTTATAAAAGTCTATTTCTTCTGATTTGTTCAGTATTTCCATATAATATTTTCGTTGCTTTTCAAGACGTCAGCCTTACTAAATAAATAAGTAATGTATTAATATAATTAAATTACAATAATCTATCTTCTATCTATATATATAAATATGAATTGCTGTTCGTTAGTCTCGCTAAAACTCGAGAACGACTGGACCGATTTGTCCAATTTAGGTCTTGAATTATTTGTGGAAGTCCAGGGAAGGTTTAAAAGGTGAATAAATAAAAAATGCTGCTAAATTAAATAAAAACAACAAATTTGTTTTTTCTTTAATGCGTCCCCCGTCGAATTTATTGACGCAACGGTTTGATAGTTATGCTGTGAAACAATTTCATTACAACAATAGGGTGCATTGTTACGAAGCAATTCTTGATGTTATGATATATTATTGACAAATTCATAAAAAACATTATTTTATTTATTATATACAGAACAACGTCTGTCGGGTCAGCTAGTATTAAATAAATATAAACTTTAACTATCGAATTATAAATAATAAACTGCAATAAGATCACAGCCTGTGGATAAGTTGCCCAAAACGCTGACAAGATTACTTATTCGAGTTGTTTAACAGCTAACTTAGATTAAGGATTGGTCTCCGCTGCGCTCCAACTAGATACCACAGTATATAAGAACAATAGCTTTTTTATTATGGCAACTATTAGGTGCTTGTGCGTATTGTTCGATACTGGCTCGAGTGGGCTCACTTGGGCGTATTAGTTGCCGCGCTTTGCCTGCGGTTTCTAGTTGGAGCGCAGCGGAGACCAATCCTTAATCTAAGAAGGCCAACTTATTTCCTGACTACAGGCACGGTCTACGTGTCAAATCGCGGGGAATGCTTGTCAAATGTATAAGACGCATGGAAACCTTGTTAATGAGAATTCGTGGTGTCGGACTTCAAGGATCTATTGTCTCTAACTTAAATGGAAGTAATACAGTCAGTTACACATACTTCTTCCGGCACTCGTCAGCAATCACAAGCTTCTACCAAAATGAGTGAAGTTAGAAAACTTTTTATTAAATTTTCAGGTTGAACCAACTAAACGAAATCTAGGAGGGTGTAGTCGAGGGTGGCTGATTCTTCTAAGAACATGGATGATATACCTACTCTTGCGATAAATACTGGAACAATGAAAAAATAAATTTTCTAAGGCAAATATAATTTATTACTTTTATAGTGTGTCAGTTTGATACATAAATATAAAACAATTTAAAATAATATAAAAACCTTATTCCTACCTTTAACATCCCGGTACACAAACATCTTACTAATACCAATTGCATTTTGCATTCGGCTCCATACCTACTTTTTGTAGTGCAATCACAGTGATTCGGTTCTCTTTATCACCCCACTCCATTTTAATATCGCAAAATATCGTACAATGTATTAGCGCCAAAATGAGAAAGCTCAATGAACAATCATATAAGAATGACAGATTCTAAATTCAAATGTAATATTTTGTTTATTTTTAATTGTAACAGTATTTATAGCCAGACTAAGTATTTTGATAAAAAGGCTGTTATTTCAAATATCTATTATTTTAAATTCATTATTTATTATAAAAGTTCGGTAAGAAACTCGCAAATAATCACTCTTTTAATAAAAAATAGTATAGTAATAAGTAAAACAAAATTTTGTTTAATATTAATTTGAGCGCGACGGAATCGTGTTATAGTATCTAGGTAGCGATATTTACCAAAGCTTACCAACACCTGCCATAATTTACGAAAGCAATTTACACTTTCCCCGAAGGTCGCCGCTGCCACGGAAAGGTCATTGATATCTACGCCTCATTTTACAAACTTATTTTTTGCGAGGGCCTCTCAGATAAACAATTGAAATCATTCAACATTTTTTCCTCACATTCTTGAAATAGTTTAAAACCGTTATTTGTGTCGCAACAGAAAATGATAATCTTTATTAGAATAGGTACTAATTATTTATAAGATCTGTAGAGTTTGGTAGCATTTAAGTATTATTTGTTTTAATAATTAGTAGCATTTAATATATTAAATAAATATTAATTACATATTAGACATCATTGACAATTATTAATAAAGAAACAAGAATCTACGACGTTATACAATTTAAAATTATTATATTAATTATTATATATAATTTTAAATTATTCTTATAACGAACGAAATAATTTCATTTTACTCTAAAGTAATAAAAAGGCATTATTTTATATTCTCGCAATTGATTACTTTAGAATTCTTTCTGATGTCATTGCTACTAGCGTTTATTCACACAGAAACAGTGCCACATGGCATCTACAAATCCTTCGAAGGTTTTTGTTCGTAGCTTTGACAAAGTTAAAATACGTATAAGACACAAGTACCTAACTTATGTGACTTTTAAACACATTATTATAAAATTGACTACATACCTTATTCAATTTTATCATAAACACCTACCTATCCACACAACAGAAAACAATTACAATTTTAAATATGTTTGTCATATGACTTATCGATTTGTGAATAATTATTTTTAGACAGACTGAAACAAACTTATATGATAATTAAAAAGATACTGACGGCGGGCGTCCTATCCCCGAACCATACCGTAGATAAGTACTAATAGACGGATTAATTTACGAGAAAGATATGAGTAGTATTCTAATTGTATATTTGCTGAGGAAAATATTAAGAAATGGTCGAAGATACGTAAATTAAAGTTAATTATTTTTAGAAAAAACTGATTAACTATCGTTAGTACCGTCGTTGATTCCACGCCTTTGTGATTTTTATGTGCTCGCCTTTATGGGATTCTGTAAACGAAGCATAACCAATGGAGGAACGGAAGTCGTATTACTAAGACTCAGCTGTATGTTTGTCTATGCCTATCTGTCAGTGGATTCCGTTTTATAAAACTGAGGGTATTACTATCACCGCTATTACAATAAGCAATAAAAATTTATGAATTCCTAAATGCCACGCCATGTAGATTCAACATATATATTTCATTTGCCAAAGTAAATTACAGAAAGTATGCCACCCTTCGCGTTTTTAAAATCCATACAGTCTGCTCATTTCTGTAAACAATCCAATGTTTTGACGTCTAAAAACGCACCTTACATAACCATAAAAACAAAAGATGTGAAATTCTCACAGTGAAATCACCAAAACAGCGTCCTTCGCAACAATAGCGCGGCCGGAACTCGAGATAAAAATGAAAGTGGATTTGGTTGTTATTTTATAAAGCTGACAATCTTGTTTTCCGATGCGTTCTCATTAGCATACGACACAGCACCGTCTTCTACCGGTGTCAATACTACTGGCAAACATGAATGAAGAAGGAATGAAGGAAGGGTCATAGTATTACTATCTTATATTACGTAAATTTCTCGTGTCCCGGAGGTTGTTACCAAACTCCACCGAAACAACTAAACCAATTTGTTTGTGTGTATAGCTGATAGGTAGGTCTGAAAATCGTCCAACATCTATTTTTCATACCCCTAACTGATAAGGTTCACCTACCCCAAAATATTTTTTATTTTATTATGAATCAGCCTAAAAAAATACATACTTAAAATTTTCACCCGTCTACGATCAATACCTATTTTTGTATCGCGATTTAATTATTATTCTATTCCATCCACAGATACGCAATAGAGTTACAAGATGGCAATCGAATATAATGATTATTGTAGTACGAAAATTTTATATACGATATATCTGGTAGGTCTAAGAATCAGGCGTCATTTATTTTTATACCTCAAAAATTTTAATTGTTTTTTATAACTTTGATTGGCAATAGAACGTTTGCTGGGTCAGCTAGTTACTATATAAGTTTTAAAAGTTTATATTATAAGTATTACTTCTTAGCGAGCAACAGGCACAATCCTCGCTTGTTTTATCCACATTTGTCTCACACGACTCTCCACTAATTTGTATATCATTTCTACCATGTGGCGTTCCTCCACAGTGCGATTTATAAGGATCTCTTTGCTACGTACAGCCAAACACTGATATACTCCTTGCGCGGTGTTTCCAGGGTGATAAAAAAGCGCGTACTCCTAACCAAAAGGGCAACGACGCTTCTGGTATTCCTCAGGATTTGCAGGAGAATGGGCGGCTATGATCACTTAAAATCAGGTAACCCGTAACTTCACTCGTTAGTCCGCCTCGTAATAAACATATACGCTGATATAATCTTATATCTTTAAACGAGCAATTCTTGTATATAAATATAAATTACATTATATCTTTAAACGAGCAATTCTTGTATAACTTGGCTCCAACGATTTTATAAAATTTAGTATACAGGTAGTTTCGGAGGCGAGAAATCGATCTTGTTAGGTTTCAATTTTAAAAAATGTAGTTTTATCCGTGTTATAATGAGAAACTGCTACAATAACATTAGAATACAAAGGTAAATTTCGCCACTATATACAAGACTATTATAGCTCTGACATTGGGTGATCCGGAAAGCAGAAGACCGAAGGAAATCCGAACAAGGCTTGGTCGTCCGGGTACTTTAAAATGATTTGACAAACGGAGTGATTAGTAAACAATTAATCAAGTATTCAGGTTGTTGTTTATAACAACCGCTTAAGTATTACCTCGAAGTCGGTGTTTACGTAAAACTCTGTTTCCGAACTAAAAAATACTTCGTAAATTGTAGAGAACAGACATTTAAAGCGGCCCAACTCGCAATATATCTTATTTAAACAATAAACTCTAAGATTGATTAGATACGACAGAACTGGGCCAGTAGTTCCGGGTTTCTTTTTTATTTTTGTCTTGCATGAGGCTGATGTATTTGGTCGATAAACAATCAACTAGTTGGACGAAATGGCCTTCAGGTAACGACAGTTTATACAATAATGCTAATGACAGGTCGCACCGACTACATAATATTACTTCTAAGAAATATAATTATGATAGTAAATATTCAAAGTAATATGATTGTAGTGCCCTCAAATATAAATCATTAAGGTAAAACAAAGGCTATAATATCTAATATATAAAATTCTCGTGTCATGGTGTTAAACTTTGAACTCCTCCGAAACGGCTTGACCGATTCTCATGAAATTTTGAGTGCACATTGGGTAGGTCTGAGAATCGGACAACATCTATTTTTCATCCCCCTAAATGTTAAGGGTGGCTCACACGTTTTTTTTTTTAATTTTTTATTAAAAAATACATACAACTTCAAATTTTCACCCATCTACGATCAACAGTTACTTTTGTATCGCAATTTTAATATCGGCAATACAGGCTGGGTCAGCTAGTTGTATGTATATTATTTATGTGTGGACTTCAGTTGGTGAGGTGAGCATAACCCTATGTGGTCAATCATGTTACCAATTCTTGGTTACACTAAAATGACTATATTATACAAAACTTATAACGCATTAACATCTTCTCGCGAAGCGGTTATACCTACCTAATAGTAGATGTGGCTGTGACTTCGTCAGCGTGGATTTAAAACTAATTCGGCATGTCAATATAAAATAAAAAGTAACATTTATTTTTTTATCAATGACTATTTACGCCTTTGTTTTGATGTTTGTTTATTGGGCATGCTTTAGATTAAAAGGTATAAAAGGCATTTATTTTCTCAAAATTGATTCCTTTAGAATTCTTTTTGATGCCATTTCTAATATGCTAAGACACTACTAGCACTTCGGAAACAAATGGGAAATTACTTGGAAAATGAGACTTAACACCTTATGTCTCCAGATGACGAGCGCAATTGTAGCGCCGCTCAGAATTTTTGGGTTTATCGAGAATCCTGAGCGGCACTGCATTGTAATGGGTAGCGCGTATCAATTACCATTAGCTGAACGTCCTCTCGTCTCGTCCCTCGTATTTTCATAAAAAATGCCTTCTTTTAAATTTAAGATATTCTACGATGTTGGAATTCATTTTTTTAAATTACGATAAGTATCGGGCACAGCTATCTTCTACTTCCAGCTTATACTGGTCGTTATACTCATTACAGAATTGAAAATATATAATATTCCATGAATTTCTTGTGTTTGTTATACTGTTTCACTGTGTCACGCCATAATAACACAGCTAATTATGAATTTTACCCATTTTGGAGGACTAATGGTATATTATATCGAGATTTTTTTTTAAATTTCACGTTTATTTTTTAAATTATTCTTGTAAGTTATTGAGTATTTATTGTTTAATATTTTTGTTTCATCAAATTACATAGTATATACTTAAAATAATTTGTAAAGCGATGAAATTGTTAATGTTGATTTAAAGCTTAAAGTCTCTTGCCCCTTCTTTGTAGCAAACCTCAATCTTTACCAAACTGGTGGTAAATGGTAAAAAGCTTCAATCGATCAATTATACCTCTACATAGAGTGTGACAGCTGTGAAAACGTCGAAAAAATTTAGGTTGACAGTTAACCTCTATTTGATCAATGCATGTGCACTAACACAAAGTAACATTCAAATCGCGAGTGTAAGACGTAGCTTATCACACACACCAAAATAATAAACCTGGCCTGTTTTCATCGGTTGTCTATCTAGACGTATAAATTGTCTAAGGTAAAGCTTATTATTTTTAACATTCGTAAGTGTCGTTTCCTTTAGCTTAATGAGTAAAGTGATATTAAATATTGATTGGGCGATACTATATTCTTGGGCATCACGGGTTAGTGCCTAAAATCGGCAGGTCATATCAGTCGTCACGCCAGCATTAATGAAGTCATCCACAGGGCATTTGCCGTTCTTAATATACCAGCTGTTTTAGAGCCAAATGGTATTACCCGCCGCGATGACTAGCGTCCTGATGGAATGACACTCTGGCTCCTTCTCATGTCCAAGTAACGTCAGTTGGTGCTGGGACTGCTACTTCGACTACGGAAGACGGCAAGAGTCACAAGTAAGCAAGGTCTCAGTAAGTCATACATCTTTGTGCCGTTTGGTGTCGAGACACTTGGCCCGTGAGGCCCAGAGGCGCGGAGAATCTTCAAAATACTATCTTCGCCCCTCAATAAGCCTACTGGAAACCCAAGCGCTGGCAGCTATCTCGGTCAACGGATCAGCCTGGCTATCCAGCCCGGAAATGCTGCCAGTATTCTTGGTACGCTTCCACGTAATGATAGTTTTAATTTTATGAAGTCATAGTATTGTACAAATTGTTATAAGATTTGTTTTTTTAAATAAATGTATAAATAATAAAATAATGATTTAATATGATGTTTACCAGCATCACTATAATAATAATATAATAAAATATTGACACACTTTTTACACAAATTATCTTGCCCCAAGTTAAGCATATATAGCCTGTGTTATGGAATACAAGACAACGATATATTTAATACAATATACTTCCTTAAACATACACAAATTAATATAAACATACATAAATACAATTAAACATCCATGACCCGGAAACAAACATCCATATTCAGCATATAAATGCTAGCACCTACCGGGATTCGAACCCGGGACCTGTAGCTTAGTAGGTAGGATCGCTAACCACTCGGCTATACATATAATGGCACTAAATACTTTGTCTGGTACATGGTATAGTAATATTGGAGAATATTATTATTCATTTCTCACGATGGCCTAAGACTACGTCACAGTAGATATATTCTACAGTGACTACGTCACGATATAATATATGTCATACTGACAGCTCGCAGTTTCATCGCTATTGTCGTGTCGCTCACATCTTTAGCAAGTCTTTAGCATTGTTTCACTCGAAAATAGTTTGAGATACTAATGACGTATTCTTAGGTCAATCACGTGACCCAACTATCACTACAAGAGAATACCAGGCGGAGTACATTAATATACCATGGTCAGGCACATAAATTCTGTTGTTTGTCTTTGGCGCGTTTTTATGACACAAATATCAATCTTATGTACAACCTTACAACAGCTGCTATACATAGATACTTTTGGAAATTCGTTTTATCTTGTAACGCACTTGTCGCAATCTTTTTTAAGGCTTAGTTTTAAAGTTTTCATTACTTAAATCTTAGACATAAAGGCATAAAAGACATTTATTTTCTTAAAAATGATTCCTTTAGAATTCTTTTTGATGTCATTTCTAATAACTACTAGATACTACTACCGCTTCGGAAACAAATGGCGCTCTGAGAGAGAAGAAGCGGTGCAAGAAACTCTCCCAGCATTTCTTTTTTGCACTCTTTTCAATAAAAATATACAATATTGTACAATTATTTCTATCGCTATAAAATAATCTCAATCTAGTCCCAGGCTATTCGATCATTTAGATATTCAGCAGTGGAGTAATAGGATTTACGACAGAGCCATTTTTTTATAAAACATTTAAAGTCATTTATAGATAATGCCTGAACAGTGGCTGGGACTTTATTATAAAAGTGTTTACATTTACCCTTAAACCTATTATGTATCTTATGAAGCCTACTAGAATTAGTTACAAGTAATCCCTTATTTCTAGTGTTATAATAATGAAAACCACTATTAAGAGCAAAAAGGTTATTTATTTCAATAATCGTTCTATATTATTTATTTCAATAATCATTCTTTGTAAAAAAAGACTTAATTGGCCAAAAGCTTATTCGGTAAGTACATACAATAAATCAGATGAAATCGCATCCAAATTAGTAAAGTAGTTTCTGGAATGGACGGAGGATAACTTATAGACAAACTGCATATAATTCTAATTAGGATCATTGTTTGTATTTCATTGTAAGTAGTATTTATTTTATTATTTGTATGGATCTCCAACAGTGCTGCATATTAACTGCATCTAATACATATCTTGCATCCACGGACTAGTAAAAAATAAGGACTCCGTGTCACCTTACATAACAGTGTACCACCAAAACAAGCCGATTAACGTGTAAATACATAGCCCCACGCACTCACCTACACTACTACAGGCCGATAGGCGGCCATTATTAGAGTTGTAATCGTCTCTGACAGATCAGTATGCGTCTCAATAAAATATTTTAAAAATGCTGTCGAGCGTTGTGATAAAGTGTAAAAACGATACTATATAAGTATTTGTGGTCATATATGATTATTTAAGGGAGGAAAAATTGTGTAACTAGTATCTTGTACTAGTACTAGCGGGGCGGAGTCCTTCTTTTTTTACTCGTTCGTGCTTACATCTATTTAAATTTCTATGTACTACCAATTATAGGGGAACACATCTTTCAGGATCGTTGTTAGTTTCATTATTTTATTAAAAAAACACAGTTATAGTTTATGAAATATTTGTCATCAACACACATCGCTCAATTACAGCTTTATTCAATTACTGCAATGTAGGATATCGTTATAATACTATTGTAGTATTCCAGCAATAATATTGACGGTTTAATTACGAAATTTAAAAATAATAATAAATTTATTACCAAAATCAAGATACATACAAAGTAATTAAAGTTAACACGATACGCTTAATCTTAATTGTTAATATGTGAGTACATTGTAGATTATATGTGCTGAGCCGGGAAACACAGATCCTAAAGAAATTTGTTACTTCTATTTGACTCGCGGTACATAGCATGGAGAGAAATTTCATTAAAATAATTCGTTTTAGTGTGAGATTTCAGAGTGAAACATTTTTCACATGACAGCTAGGTCGAAAAAGTTTAAAAGTAGAAAAGGATTGATAACAAATAAAAATAATTTTCATTACGAGCTCCGACTTGGGACTAACGCAGTAGAAACAGCTCGCTTTATCAACGCTGTGTGCGTAAAAGTCGTAGAGCAATTGTTGATTTAAAGAACTTTGCTGTTAAAACAGCGGATGGCGTTAATTTTAATTTATTCCTATTTTTACACCATTTTTGCTAAATTCAGGTATATTTCCTCACGGTCTCACTTCCATTACCTGGGTTAGCTTTTCAATTACTTAAGCACTAAGCTACGAAGGTAAAATATTCTTAATAATTTTCCGGGTTCTTTTAAAATTAAAAAGCAAGTAAGTGAGTACCTCTATTGAACAAATAGCTCATGTTTCTTACGTGTACTTCACTCGTGTTAATAATATCAGAGAAGCTTTCTTGTTCTTTATAATCTTGCAATATATACATAAATGATCGGCGCCGTCCACATTCCCTTGGACAACAACAGGGGCGTTTTTGGCCTTTTATTTGGAATTCTTCGGGAGGAATCAAGTGCAACAACTCTTCGGAAAACTACCCGTGGTGACCATAGAAGACCATAGAAGCGACGTCTTTATATATCACCAAGTGATCTAGCCGTCCACTATATCTCTGACAGTTCGAGCAGCTCTTGATATTTAACCACGTTCTCGCTGCTGGTGGGACAAGAACGTAAAATGAATGAATAAAGAAATGTTAAGATTCATTAAAATGTATTTGATTTTGCATCGTACGGATAAATCTAAAAACCAAGATTACCTCACAAGCGATTGCAAGGCTACAATCAATTTACTGGCAACAATATTTCATTAAGATGTTTCTCGAGCTGATGCCGCCAGCAGCCGAGGCGAGCATGATGCGTGCTCGCTTCACCAGATTCAATTACTTCTAAACTGATTACTGACCGTCTAAGCTGCGGTTTCAATCTCCATGTAATATAAGACAGGCTTACTCTTCACCTTGGACCAACTAATCTATGCATTAGAAATTGCGATGAAGGTATATCTCCGTAGTACTGTAAGTTACACCTCACTCAGGTAAACGCGAAGTAAAGTTATACTTGTTTATAACTTTTTGTCTTTATCTTACATTTGCCAACACATAATTACATGACGGGGAGAAGCTATTTTAAGGTTGGAGTAACTTTTCATATTTTATTTTATTTATTAATTAATAAGACAGGTTGTGTGATTGTGCGTAAGTACATAATAATTTTAAAATATTTTAACGCTTTAAAACATTGCTAGGATATATTATATATAATACATTATTAAGCATGTTATTAATATATATTTATATATATATTATAAGAACCAATTTTCCATTTGTGCCTTATATTGTGCAGGCGATGACTTGAAGTGAAGTACAGTTTCTCCTTACTGTGTACACATGAAGAAAGCAATTAGAAATAGACAATATTTTTTTTGTTTATTTTTTCTATCTATGTCTCAAACACACTGTATTTTTTTGTTAATTGAAGTATTTATTTTCCACCTTTTATTGACTTAATATCGAAAAAGCACCCTTATTTTAGAAAATACTCTCTTCAATATATCTTGTTTTTTTTTTTAAAATTCGATGGGTTTAAGTTTCCTGAAATCTACTTTCTGATGGTGTTTAAAAAATATAGATTACTATGGTAAATGTTTCAGAAGTTATAATATATTGTAGATGCCTTATCAATTATTAACTAATTAATTTATTAGCTTATTTGGTTGTTAATTATAGTAGAATATTTCGATTTTAATTTCAAAATTTTGTGAAAATATTTATTTTATGGAAAAGAAAAATAAAAAACTAAAAACTTGGATATTTGATATAATTTCATAAATTTTGAGGTTGTGTAAAAAAGTGTTCATACAACACTTGTAGATCTTTTTATTACCTACAACTTATTATATTTTTTTCTGTAGGACTTGTAGTTTTGCTGGAAATCGAAATAAACCGCTTTTTACCCTTAAAACCCCCCTCCTTTCACTCCTGACCTCATATCGCCCGTAATTTATTTTTCCATTTTATTTTTTGTAATATTCTTTTCCTGTTCCAATGGGTTTCATCCTACTATTATTTTTTTTTCAAGAACCCTCGACCCTGGTGTATAAGGACTATTATAAATTATATATGTATAGTTGAATGGCATAATACATGTATATTAATCAATAAAGTTAATTATGTCCTGCGATGTGATATCTCATTCAACCCGACACATCGATTATGCATAATCATAATGTATCGCTGTAACTAAATTTAATTAACTCTACATTATTTTAATTAAACCCGCATTGTTGTTATAAAATGCAAATGATGTTGATGGAATAGCACCTGACATATTTAATAATATTACGTACTGCGTAATTGGCCTGTTAAAACACGATATAATTCATGAAAAGTTAATCAGAGGTTCACCGCACGTACAGGCTTCAACGCCCACAGTAGAAACTCATAAAGAATTTACGTTGCAAACTTTAGTGTACACCTATCCACCAAAACTCTGGGGTTCAATAAAAGCCTGGCTTGGAACAAGTGAAGCCATCACCCGCAGGTCGGGGTGAATAAATAATTTAGCCGGGCAATCCTCCGCTTGTTTGCATGTGGATTATCATATTAACCGGTTACCAGGACGTCGACCGACTATCCGATACAAATGCAAACAATATCATACAACATTTACAAGAGAACCGTTGGCCACAGACTGATAGACAGCCGCACAGACTGTTGATAGGCATTCCATTATTCATCAGATCTGTTTTATTATTCTATTGACGTCGTGCCATCAAATGAATATATTGATTAATAAGAATTATACTAAGGTGTCGTACAACTCGTCTAAATAAATATATTTGATTTCTGTTTGTAATGATATGTAACAACTTTTACTTACATTAAATTAGGTACTAATATGATGGGGCATATGTTATTTATACCGAAGCGGTAGTAGTATCTAGTATATTAGAAATGACATCAAAAAGAATTATAAAGGAATCAATTTTGAGAAAATAAATGCCTTTTATGCCTTTTACCACAGTGTGTTCTTGCTAATCTCTTAATTAATTATGAATCTAAAATAGTATATTATCTATTCATATTTATTGATATAATTTTTAAACCATAACTAAGTAGTTGTTTTTTAAATATTTATATTTAACATTTTTTAATTTTCTATTTCGATTGTCGAGGCATAAATGGTTTTTTGTAGCGCTGCATTGACCTAGTGAAGTTAAATTAAGTTTCTTATGCAAGTAAAGAGATGTTCTGTTATGTACGATGGCGAATAGTAATGTTGCCAAATGGAGATGCGTCCAACCGAGTAATGTCCTGCCCGGGCGAACTGTTCCAACAGAATGGACAGCACATTTTTTTTTAACACAAACATTTTGTTGAATACCTTTATAGCACAATTACTTATTTATATGTTTGAAATTTTAATAATTTTAAATAATTTATTGGAAAATATGAATAATATAATATTATCTATTTACAAAACGAAGCACAAAATAAAAATTTCAGAGATTCTTGTTCAAGTACCATTTTGAGAGAATTATAGCAATAAGCGGCAAATGTTTGAAAATGAGGGTAGATCTCTTTAAAAGACGTGCCATAAAGCGTATATTACCCGACGTTAGCGAGCATCTGACTTTCATGGCTTATCATTTACACAGAAAATATTTATATCGAAATAAACAACAGTTCATTTAAGAGATGGTCCGGGAGACGTGCCCCTCCTGGTCGCTTTGAGCTTTTCTTCACAACTGCTTCAACTAGAGCTGACACCGACCAGAGTTTGAGGCTAAATGAATACGGCACTAATTAAAATGCAAAAATTTTAATTAAAAAAAGGATTTTAAAATCACTTCTTATTCCATTAATCGGAGTACCATTTCATAAAATATGCCTCGGGTTTTTTCACAAATTATCAAAACGCATTTTACTAAACTCTTTGCCAACTAAAATATCAAAACTGTTTACGCGATCTATAAGCAGTGCGTTGTCTGTGTGAACTTGCACACGAACATATAAATGCCTAATCTTGCACGAGTAAATTTTTGGCACGGACTCTTAACACCACATTTAATCATTGTGATTAATATTACCTGTTGGAGATTCTAGGACAACACTGTAATTCCTAAATTCAAAGTCAAAGTTAAAATATCTTTATTCATTAAAATCATATCTGTTCATTTTGAATCGTCAATTTTTGGTCTCTTACTATAATAAGAGCTACATGATGTAGTTTGTAAAAATAATAATATATTACTCTAGAAAATTATAATGTTTTGTTTTATTGAAACACAGTTAGGGCTTGGAAGTTCATTTTCCAGCATTTTAATCATTTTAGTAATACGTTATTTTAAAGTAAGCTTCTTTTTATAAAGTTTTCGTTTAATTGAATTTTAAAATTACTTTTACTGTCAGATTAAACATATGAATTGGGAGTCTATTATAAAAGCGTATACATTGCCCTTCAAATGATTTTCCAACTTTATGGCCTGGTAAGAAGGAACTAGGAACCTATCGTTAGATAGCCCTTTTTAAGTCGTACGTACGTGATACGTTTATTTAAGTCTTAATAAACTTAAATTGTGGGTAGAATAACACTCCGACTCAACTTATTTTATATAAAAATACTTTTTCTTGCAAGTGGTGCTTGAGATACTCGATGTGAAGATACTTATTACATGAATAAAGGAAGCTATTGTATACAGCACTTGCAATATACACTTTGTAAACAAGCAGAGAATATCATTATCACAGCTGTTACAAAGCACTCTTACTACTTACCAGAAATTTCTAGAATTCTCGAACAGCGATAACTACACCTGAATTGTTTGCTGGTATCTGTAGTGGGAACTCAAATAAACTGGCGAGAGAGATGAAAAGTAACGTTATGCTTTACATAATTTATAAATTATTTTGTAAACTATGGATAAAGTTTTAAAAATACCAAAATCTCTTTATTAGTATGCCTGTAGAGGCAACAAGTTGTAGTGATATTATTATATATTGACACACTTTTACACAAATTATCTTGTCCCAAACTAGGCATAGCCTGTACTATGGGTACAAGACAATGATATATTTAATACTAGTATTTGCCCGTTGCATTCGCAACTAAATATATATCTCAATAAAATGTTTAAGTAGGGATAACAGAGAGAGTAGTCATACTGAAACATGCAGGGCAAGCCTGTCAGTCATTAAGTTGGCATAGCGACATCCCATTCTGCAAGGACGTCAAGAAAGGGAAGATATTAGTAGGACAATACTTACTGAAACATCAAGCACTCAGAAACAAAAATCCATATCCATCATATAAATGCAATGTACAATGTACAGGTATACATAGCATGTATTGTTATTCAAAATAGGATGTGACATCACTTATTGAAAGTCAAAAACTACCACCCATTCAAAAATGAATGCCTCAGATCTGAGAAGAATGGGCGCAACAAACTCAGCGGGCTTTTTTTTCATCGAATAAATATGCTTACAAAGTATTATCTTACAATTAAACGTATTATTTAATATCCTGAGGGCGGTCGCTCCATTCCCAATCTGTGGTATCATTAAGAAAGTCATTTATGTTATAGTAACCTTTACCACACAAACGTTTCTTAACGATTCTTTTGAATAACGTAATCCTTTTGTTTTGAACATTTTCTGGGATCTTGTTGTAAAAGCATATAGTCCAGTCATTTAAGCTTAAATTAGGTAAGAATCCCGGAATTCGAGATACCCAGCTGTAAGTTTGTAAATACTTGTATATTGACACCCTAAAAGTTGTCTCAAAACCTACATATGGTAACAATTTACTTGTTTTTTTTTTTCATCATGTAAGAAGTTATTAATACTAATTACGTTAAAATTAAAATATTATTCCTATATTTTCATTAACAATTCTGCAATTACATGGGCAGGTAAGTGTTGTTAAATAAATTAATACTGAATAAAAAGTGGATAGGTTAGGAAAAAACTGATATAATATAATAGTTAATAAAAATTGACAAATATTTATAATCATTGATTTATCGATAGTTCATCAACTATATATGGCGCGTTTTCGACCGGAGACACCGGTTGATCTGAAGTGATGCTGTGACCGCGCGCTCTCCGCATTCTATCTCGAAAACGGTTCACCGTATAAAAATTTTTTTACATCAAAAGTTGTAGAGAATTTGTTGTACAAATAGCAAAAAACTCATAGGAAATGAGATATTTCCAAAGATAGCGCAAAAAACCGATTTTTGTGACCTTTGACCTTGAAATTTAATAGTTGCTTACACCCTACCATATGTAGGCTTTGAGACAACTTTTAGGGTGTCAATATAGAAGTATTTACAGACTTACAGCTGGGTATCTCGAATTCCGAGGTGAACTTACTATAACGACTGGACTAATATACATCGCCCCACAAAAGACTTACTAACTCGACTTAGCCAAGCAGTAGGCATTATAAGTTTATATCTGTTCCTGGTGGTAACATTATGGTTATGACAGTTTCTGGCAAATTCATACCGGGATTATAACCCAGGACCTCTGGCTCAGTAGGCAGAGTCATTAACCACTGGACTATATGGGTCGTCTTACTAGGACTTGAGAATTTATAAACGTTAAAATATTCTCATCCAATTCAAAACACAGAATAATGCTGCTGTCTTACATTCAATTCCTTCATTCTTCAGCGACTCCATTATTCAGTTTCTTAACAAATAAAAAATAATTTATAATTTAAAATAACATTAAGTAAATAAAAAATAAGAGAACACACAAAATCTAAAAACGTTCCAAAACAGCTACACTAATAAGTAAAGAACTTATAATATTACCAACGTATTCTTCTTGAAAATATTTAAAGCTCAACAGATTACGATATGCGTCATTGCTGACATAAATCACAAAGGAACTTAAATTGTATCACAATCCACAAACAGCGGAACTTCGACTAAGCTTCACTTAAAAGCTCATTTACATTTGTAAGTAATAATTAACGGCACGTTCTGCCAAATGTAAGAACAATATAATCCCTAATTGCTCCGAACATGTAATTAAGGATGTAGATTGAGTGAACAGATAAAGTTTGTAAGTGTAAGCGTACGGCTAACTTGAACAAAGATTGAATTTAGCAGATTTTCGCTGTGCTTCCGCTGGATTTTTGCACCTGACGTGACTTACAAATTGTATTGGCATGTGCCGGAGTCGGACAAGTTTTATAGTCTTTGTCCTGAATTAATGATCAGTCAGGAAGTCTAACTTTGAATTCGGTGTTGGGCGCTTCTTGTTTCGTAAGACGTATTAGTTATGCATTACTTCACTAAGTATCGACATTCTTTATTAAGTTTGTTATTTAAGTATAGGTACATTGGAAAATATAGCATTTTGGAATGGAATGGAATCCTCTTCCTAATTTACATGAATAATCTACCTAAACTTGTAGAAAAATAATACAAGGTAGTATTGTTTGCGAATGACACTTCACTCATATTCAAAGTGAAAGAAAGCCAAGTTTTATTCGAAGTAAGCAATGTTCTATCCGACAATGTGTACTGGTTTAGCGCTAATAACTTATTGTTAAAAAGTCATAAATATAATCGTGCATGAACAATTAGGTGTAAAAAAGTTGTTTTCCCGCTGGATACCGCATTTGCTCTGTGAAGAGCAAAAAGCGGCTCGCGTTACTTGATGCGTCAGAACACTCTAAAGATTCCACGCAGGATCCTCAAATGCTGTATACAACATCGTACCAGGAGACGAATCCTGGATATACGCGTTCGAACCCGAACCAAAAACCAGTCACGAGTTTGGGTGTTCGAAAATGAGTTAAAGCCAACAAAAATTGTTCGTTCACGGAGTGTTGCAAAAAAAATGGTGGCCACGTTTGTCTCCAAAACCGGCCATGTTGCGATTATTCCTCTTGAGGGACATAGAACGGTTAATGCAGAATGGTATGCTAGCAGTTGTTTGCTACAGGTCGTTTCTGAACTCCTAAAACCGAGCACATCTCCGTAAAACCGGTTGAATCGGTTATATTGCTTGGCATGACTCTTGATTCCAAATTGCAATTGGGGTCCCCATATGGAAGGATTGGCGAATAGACTTAGTTTTGCAGCATACGCGGTTAAAAAGATGCCATCAAAAACATAACGTTTAAAATATCTAGTCTCGCAACTCAGTTCTTCTACAAAGTCGCTCAATTTAGTTATCTAGCTTCTGTCTTATGTTATAACGTAAATAGCTAACCTAGCAACATCTTATAGTGGCCATATCAAGTTTAAAAATCCTTTTATCCGTTTATGATTTAAATAAATAGATTAACTTGACCATCGCTTGGAACCACAATATATTTTTTATTATTAAAATACAGTGTTTCTTACAAGAACTAAATATTATATTCATATATACAAAACTTCTTACAAAATTATAATTTAATTACTAACCTTTTTTATTCAAATAAGTTCTTAATAAAGCTTTTGAATTTTAAATGACACAATCAGTGGGATCTATATAATATATCGAATCTAAAGAGCAGCTGGCTTGATAATTAAAAATAAACAACAGTGTCCGTGAATTATTAATATTGTCTATCAGTAATTATGGAACTTCATTGGCGTGCTTATATTAAAAGAAAAATATTTTCCAATTATCAGACATTAACAACAAAAAGTACTTTAGGAACTCTACATAATGTAACCGTTTTAGCCATGCGAAGATTATATATAATGAATTAATTTCAAAACTATTTGAAGTGAACCAACAGGAAACAGCAATCTATGATTGAGACGCAAATGACTACCTTTGTAAGTACTATTCGGATTGTTGAGTGAAACATGTACTCCGTCCAAGTGTATCGGTATTTGAAACCCGTACTGCTGCAGCTAAAGTTTTCAAACGATTCCCATTCTAGTAATCGACTTAGTGACCCGGCCGAGCTTTTTCACTTCATCACTTGAACATGTTGTGCTCAATTCCACTGAAAAATGCTTGATATTTATACTTGCCGACGAGGAAATTTATCAAATGGTGGCTTTTATATTGTGCAATAAACTTCAACATAGATGTTGTAATGGCGAACTTTTTCTCTTGCAAATTATTTGGTTTCATTATACGAGTATATTATTTTTCGATGACTTAATGGCACAGGTATACACACAATAATAATGCTTGTGATGTTATTATAATAACTTGCATAATAAGAGTAAGTAATTCTTATATTATATAACAAATTTAATTGTATTTTCAAGTACAACAGATGGCTTAAATTAAAAACTTAATAAAAATGTTTAAAAATACAGTAATTAGTTGCGCAGTAGACAAGATAAGTTGCTAAGTAGACCCATAAAAATTAAAATTTATAAACTTTATTCATAATTGGACTTGAAATCAAATTTTGAACGTTGAAGTAAACCCAAAGCTCCCTACAAAAACCTCTTTTTTGTAATAAAATTTCGTTATGATATTTTTTTTTAATTTATAAGTCTCAGGGCGGTGGCTTCCCATGGCGTGGTATCATACGAGTCATTTATGTTATAATAACATTTATCACATAAAATTAAAATAATTAGAAGATTCAAGAAACGAGACAAATGCGCTACAGACTCGGATCTACTCCTTTTCAATATAATCATCAAGTTATCAAAGTAAACTAATAAAGATCTATATTGGTTTATTTTTTAGTGTCAATAAAGGTGTTAATTCGCAAGAGGAAGCAACTAATCGAGCGAGTTGGAGCTTCTGTAAAAATAAACTGTAAACCTTTTGCAGAGCACTCGGTGGAAAATAAACGCAAGACATTTTAATTCCAAGAAGACCTTTTAAATGAACTGGAAACTTTGAATTCAACTCTTGAAATATTTTAAAATATAATCTATAACTCTAGGTTTCGGTGTATTGTATTCGTATAACATAGGTCTATTAACGAATATGGTTCATTAAACATTGATAATATATTAAACTTAAAATTGTTTCAGCTATACGTGATCGACAATTAATAAAATTATTATATTAGTATTGTGAGTCTGAATTCGCATTTTTCTAATTCTAAATAATTTTGGTGTTCCGTATAGGTTTTAATTTTATTACGTTGTGTTAGAATTAAATGACCGAGTGTTTTGGTTGGGTTGATATATAAGAATGACTATAAAGGACAGTAATATTTTAGTTAATGCCACCACAAGCCACTCAGTTAACCACAATGGGTTCTATTTTATTACAGAATCACTGATCCCTGAAAATACATATTAATAAGTCCGTGTTTGAAGTTGTAATTAAGAAAAGTCATTTATTTGTAGGCAAAAAGTATCCCTCGTTAGTTCCAGTGACAAGTACACTAAATCAAGTGAAATGCCTATTTTGTGTCGCGATTACCATCAGCAAATTACTGAGGGCAGAAAAACGTTTGAGTAATCTGACTTTGAGCTGGCAGCAATTACTGAAACTTTATTTAAATCAGCTGAACCCGGCTACGATTTTATGTGGACCATACTGGTTATATGTATATTTTTCTATGAAGTATATATTTCCGGGTAACTTATCTAGAAACATTACACGAATTGCAAGAGCGTTACCACATAATAATGAACTTTTTGGACGGTTACCATTATCATATTGACTTGGAAATACCTCCAGCGGAATCTAGAGTCAGTTAAGTTTTATGCGGAAGAACGATACGTTCTTCGAGATCCAGAAGATATAAGTTAAATAAATATAAACCATCGACTGGTATGACTATCAACTATCTTAACACAAGCACTGGTGCTCTTAAATATATTGCTAGAGTATCACACTGCAGAATTCAGAATATACTATTGTATGACAAAACCAAAATTAGTGAAGAAATTCAGAGGCTGTATGTGAAGTTGACAACTCACTCTAGGCCAACACACGTCTAGGTGAAAAGTAGCCGATTATCTAATACTTACGAACATTCCGGATTCATTTACGTTTGACATAAAATCTTGATTACAATTAAACACAGATAAGAGATCGCATTTTGAAAACGCCCGTTAGTAAATTAATAAAAAACAGTGTATTCCTTATTAAAATGCATATCGAGAGCGAAAATGTGTCTCCGGGTTTGAATAACTCTTGATTTCAGTTTTTATGGTAAACGATAAATTTGATTTGATATTGATTGACAATGACAGAGTGTAGATATTGCAACCGTTTAAAAACAAATGTTGATATGCAACTATCAACGAAAGGTAGATTTATAATCTGTTCTACAATAGCATGAAATAAAAGATGCAATGTCGTTGTAATTGCATAAAAGTTTGCGAGCGTAAATTAAACTTGGTAGAACTACGTTTAGGGAGATTAAGATAAGACATTTGGCTTGAGCTCGGACTATTATCTTGGGGAGAGTTCTCGTTAAGTCATTCAAGTGGATAAAATCCTGCAAGTTTTAATGTGTTGTACTGGGTTCACACTGTGACATTTTTTTTTAAATATAAAATTACTTATAATAGAGATGAAAACTGTTTAAGTGCTAAAGTCACAATTATACCAACCCGCGTTTTGACAATTATTGATGTTTTATATTTGCATTTAAAGTAAAAAGAAATTAAACAACAACTTAACCATTTTAATAGTTTTACTTCAGTAATTAAATTAAATTTGAAAATTACAATCCAACTTGAACCCAAAACCAAACCATCTTTGACAAAACTTCTCCGCAAGCTTGGACCTAAACATTTCGACCGACTGTCAATTCCGCCGACATCAAGACAACGAAACATGGAGTCGCCTTCAAGGCAAAGGGTATTTTAATCGGTCCCATATTCTATCACTCTTTAAGGTGCAAGTCTGTCCACATATGGAGTATTGCTTTATCTCTCGTGCACCCCAGTGTCAGCTTGAACTGTTTAACCGAGTGTACCGCACAGCTGCTCAAATTGTTGAGGATCCTGTACTCTGTAAGTGGCGTGCTATATCATTTATCACGAAAATGTTCCGAAGAAATTATGTAATTTAAAATTCTTGCCGCCCTATTCCGACATCACAAAAAATGAGGTTCTAAGAGAAAGATCAAACTACATGAATGGAGTATATTGAACCTTGTCCAATTTAATACCCAGAAGACTCAAGTTACCACAAAAATAAATCCCATGTGTCATTTCACCGCTCTTCGACAACACTTCCCTTAAAACCTCGCCTTGTATTGGAATACTGAGTCTCAAAATATTGAGCGATTGCCAATTCTGCGGTCATCTGGAGGGCAAAGCCCCGAAAGAGGGCTTCGAAGAACCTGTGCGTCATAAATAAAGCACGGCAAAACTTCAACCCAGCCCTCATTCTAGCGCTCTACAAAGCGCAGGTCCGACCACATATGGTGTATTGCTGTCATCTCTAGTCTGGCGAACCCCAGTATCAGCTCGATCCATTTCGCGTGCAACGCAGCCAAATGAAATTCAAATTGTCGGGGACCAGTGCTCTGTGAACGGCTGGATCACTTGGCATTGCGTAGGGACTAATCATTGAGGCCTTTATCCCCACCGTCGGGATGTGTGGCGGTCCTCCACAGTGCGGTTTTCAAAGAGCATTCTTCCACGTAATACAAAGCTGTGAAATGTGCTTCCTTATGCGGTGTTACCAGAACGATACAACATGGGTACAAAAAATGCGCCAAATGCAAGTAGTGCACCTTCCTGGCTGGCAACGCTACTGTGATTCTTCTGGTGTTGCATCAGAATGTAGGTGGCGGTGATCACTTAACACTAGGTGACCCGTATGCTTATTTATGCTCGTTTTCCAAATAAAATACACAAAAATAAACTATGAAATGTGCCGTTTAGTGCGGTGTTTCCATGTCAGTAAACAATAGGCACCAATAAAGAAGCACACAAATGTAAGTGTATGGGCAGTGGTAATTACTTACCTTCAGGTGACCCGTTTGTTCACAATCTGAACCCTTAATCTATCTAAATGTTATTTAATTAAAACATCATTTCCTATTATACATTCAGACTCCCATCACAATTTTTCTGTGAGTTATTTATTTTTTATGAATAGTATAAATAAAAAACAAATATTTTCTACAAAAATTATGAAAATAGAGCATTTAAACAACGTATTACAATGTATGCTATTAAAATGATCAACGTATTTTAAATGTTAATTATCACAATTTATTACACTACTGAACTAAATAATCTACAAATTTTAACAGCTGGGACAACCTACTACGGCTACGCACAAGTGTAGCTAAACTACGTCGTCATACTGTGGGATTACAGTCTTGAAGCACACGAACTTATTATTTTGTAGAAAAAAAAATCTTGTACATAGATGCAAAAATGAAAAAAAAAAAGAAAGCTGGAAATCAAATTTCTAAAACCTCAGTATCCTACCGTTATCGTGCTCATAATATACAAACATTGTGGAATTTGGTAACAATACACACACATTTTAACTCAAATATTATTGACGCTCCCCTGTGCCTACACCCACTGCTATAAAAATAATCTTTAACAAACAAAATCTAAATCACATTACAAAGTTCAGCGGTCCTACTATGAACTGTTATTGCGATTCAATTGGCGTCGTCATTAAAGCTATCCAATTTAGGTTGACGTTAAATCAAGTCGAAAATTGAATCGCTAACTGTTTTGGTTCGTCCTTTCATTCGTACCTCATGGAGGTAATATTTCAACCTTAACTGGATAGCTTTCGTGTCAAAGTGAGCGATTAAAAAAATGTTGCTATTTCTTAGCGGAAAGTGAATAGTTTTTTTAATAACTTTTAAGAAATAGTGAAAACATAAATAAAACATACATGAAAAAATTTAATTGATGAACGCTGAGATGAGAATACTGTATTGGACTTCTTGTAAAACAAAATACTGAAAATGAATACCGAAAATGAAAATACTAAAGACAAGCCAGTAAGGCCCCTGGCTTCCATAAGCGATTCAAAAGCCATTCAGTTATGGGCACTTAATGGTACGAATCTTAGCGATTCAGTTTTAAATCGCTAATTAAAAGTTGATGGTAGGCCTTCAGGTCCTTACTGGATGTAAATTAAAATTTCAAATATTAATAGACTAGCTCTCAGCCGGGGCATTACCCGCGTGCTTTATTGATTAAAGAGTAACCTGTGTCGGGTGTCCATCCCCAAGCATCACACTAACGATATCAAATTTCTGCACAAACGGCTCACCCCCCCTCCAGCCGTTTTTCCACGCTCATGATGTATATAGTAGGCGCTAAGTGTCGCTACACTCAAGTCAATCTTTTCTTGTTATTTTTCAACTATACGTCTAAATTACTTAATGTTAAGGATAAACTTAAAGAACATTAATTACTTAAAGAGTATACAACAGTTTTGCTAAATACATGTGTGATAATCAATTATTTTGAGCATCGGAAAGTTCAGTGTGGTTGTAATTAACTAAAACTAAAGTTATCCAAGTTTGTGAACGGGAGAGCCGGCCAAGCTGACTTGATTTCAGTGTCGGGATACCAGGTAAGCCAAATTACATAAAATGTGTATTAATTTTAGCCTATGTGTCATTCTGATATATCTAATATATAAAATTCTCGTGTCACGGTGTACGTAATTGAACTTCTCCAAAACGGCTCGACCGATTTTCGTGAATCTTAGCGTGCATATCGGCTAGGGTGGAGAATCGGACAACGTAAATTTTTCACCCCCCTAAATGTTAAGGGCGATCCGACCAACCCAAAATTTTGTTTTTCGGACATAATTTTTTCTTTCTGTTTGTCTATGATAAAGCATTAAAAATACATACAATTTAAAATTTTCACCATTCTACGATCAACCCCTGTTTTTAAATCGTGATTTTTTATATTATTCCGTTCCGTGAACAGATCCGCGGGTTGCAAAATAGCAATACAATACTTATAGTACGATATATTTGGTAGGTCTGAGAATCGGTCGGTTGCATCTATTTTTTATACCCCAGAAATTTTAATCGATGTTTTTTAATTACTTTATATGGCAATACAAAGTTTGCTGGCACAGCTAGTAATCTATATTATTGTAAATTTAAATTGAAATGCGTTCCACACATCACACAATTTGATATTTGTGGTATTGAGTAAGATAAATAAGTAAGATTATATAGAATGTAAACAAAAAAAGTAAGGTTTCTAACAGAAACTTTGAATAGGAAGTAAGTGTTCTCCCATGTAAAAATAATAAAACTATAAATTTGGTGTTTCCTTTCACTTTAAGTAATGCATTTCTTTGAAGAGTTTGATCCTTACCAACAACAGAGTCTATTGGTTCAATGATACAGGATGTAATTTTTTAAAAACTCATTCAATTTCCGACAAAATTCCAAGAAATTATAACAAACTAACTGTACACTTATTGGTTTCTTATAAATCAAGGGCATGACTCCTTTCATGACATTTCTCTAAGTCTCGTAGTTTTCTCTCTCTCGCACTTGGCCATCACCGCCCTTCTTATATTATTCATGATTTTGGGAAAAACAAATGTAACCTACATTATGAAGTGGCTTATTTTATAGTACTTTCTTACTTCTAAGTTTAGTTCTGTCATTTTTATAGTGTTCACATTACTTACAAGCATTTTATTAGCTGCACCTGTATGTATATTTGTTTGTAATGGACTCCTTGGGGCACAATTATGACCCACTTTAAACGGTCAGATTTCTTTCAAACTTTGTTCGTAGATTTATCGAGGACCGATGACAATACACTAATTTGACAAGATTATTCCTTTTCCCTATTATAGGTACGTTAGAGCCAAAACGTCAATATCTGTTAAATGAACCGCACAAAACGCTGAAGGCACCGTTTGGGCACGCCCCGGCCCGCCAGTGCACCGAAATATAGTCTGTGAACGATTGAATTTACATCGCCTCAGGGAAGTAATCGTTGTTGTTGGAGTATCCAAAATTCAAAGCGAATTATGACTATGTATATTTTCAGCTCCAGAAGGTATGATCCAAATACATATATACCTACCTAAATCAGTATTAATAAATTAATATGATATAAATTGAAATATTATCTGTTTGAAATATATGAACATCCTTTTACTAACTACTACTACTTTTTAAATTTTGCCGATAGATACTTAATATTAGTAGAATCTAAATATTTTAAAAGCCCTTTATTAATGCTTTGAAAAATAATCATGGAGCCTGGTCGGTCCTTTCTTCGGAGATTTTTATATTGATAATGTTTGGTGGTACATTATCAATGTTTAAGTTATTAGTTTAAATAAAAGGTATAATTAAGGTATGAAATTGCCGTATTCTTGTAATAGGTACTTACAATTGACGAATTCATTGTCAATCAAAATCAATTCATGGTTTCAGATTTTTGAGTCAAACTTTTTCACATTGTATACGTACCAGTTCTTCTTTTAAAAAATGTGCAACATTCGATTATCGACTTTCAGTTGTTTTTTTTTTGGTCAGCTTATACAAGAAAGATGGATACTTCAAAAATTCCAGTGACTTTTGAATACGAGTTCCGATGCGGACCTAACGCGGCAGATACAGCTCGCAATATCAATGTTGCGTTTGGAGAGAGGACTGCTAATGAACGCACTGTGGGATTTTGGTTTAATCGCTTTCGTGATGTAAACTTTGATTTGAATAACGAACCACGTGGAAAACCGCCCACACAGGTGAATAACAATGAATTGAAAAATATGGAAAATAGGATGGTGTTATTCGCTTTCTCCGATCTGGTCAAGCAATAACGGCAGATTTCTACTGTGCCAAACTTCAAACAATGATAGTAAAACTAGCAATGAAACAGCCCCGACTCATGAATCGATCTTCACCATTACTGCTCCATGATAACGCGAGACCTCATACAGCACGATAATCCGTTTTAACTCTACAGGAACTGCAATTAGAAACCATTCCAACAGATTTATTTATTAATACGGCTTTACACACGTTTTGTTGGTGTCGGTACCGACTAGTTTCGGACCATTTGGAGGTTATTCATTAGGGTGAGTGTAGTCGGTTCGCGATAACGTCCCACCTCTTACTGACTCAGCTCACACGGACACCGACAAAACGTGAGTAAATCCGTATTAATAAATAATTTAATAATGTCTCACGAAAGTTTTCTTGAAGGAGGCAGTACAAAATGTTTTCACACAGTTTGTCGAATCTAGATCACCACAGTTCTATCGCAAAGGCATATATGACCTTCCTATTAGATGGCAGTAATGTATAAATAATAATGGTATTTATTTAGATTAAATAAATATTTTTAAATAAAACAAAGTATTTCAAATTTTCAGTACAAATCGGGAATTTCATACTTTAACCCCTGATATATAATTGCTCGTATAATAAATACTTTAACTTATTTACAATGTTTTGATACATCATACCATACTCGTTATTCTTTTGTGTCTTTTTATGATTAATTACATCTGTTAATTTTTTTTACTAACACGTGTAAGTTGTTAAGTTATTTTGGTGTATCACTTTACATACATTGTATGAAAAATAATTTAAAATGCTGAAACGGTAAATACAGATTTGTGGCAAGAAATGAGTTTCTTGCCACTTTTTATCATTAAAGCTCAATATTTCCGAAGTGGTGGTTACAATCATTGACATTAGAAGTGTCATTAGTGTCCTAAGTGAACAAATCATTTTTCGTTCATTCTCCCTTTCTTTCTATTTAAAGTTCCTTAAACATGAAAAGTTTTTGAGTTCTTAACGAAAACCATCTTAATTTCTTACTAACAATTGCAATTTTATTGGCTAATACATACTTTCGATACGATGTTGCTAGATGTCATTCCGAATCGAATAAGTCATCGCTCATATTATTAGGAGCTTTATCAATTATTAACACGTTTTTGAACTATCACCGGCCAATTAGAAGTTTTCACTTCGCCCATCTGAACTATATATATTATATTGCCTTTAGATATAATATATTATACTTATACACATACTTATTTATATGCTCATAAAACAACCGAATGAAGTATTCGACGCAATACAATGACATTGAAAATATGTAAAAAGATTGGCGTCTCTAACACAGATCTGCTCCTCTTTAATACATAATTATATTACTGCGTTGCAGTATACATTAGCCTTATAAGGCCAAGTATTGATAAATAGTTAATAGACGTTTCTGTTCTAAAACTTACTATAACGTAAATGTGTTCCTTAATGATACCATAGATTGGATACGGAGCGACCGTCCACAGCCTATTAAAACTACTTTATTGTTACGAAATCTATTAAAAAAACAAGAGTCCCGCTGAGTTTCTTGCGTTGTATCAATAAAGGTGTTAATTCACTGGTCTGCAAGAGGAAGCAACTAATCGAGCGAGTTGGAGCTTCTGTAAAAATAAACTGTAAACCTTTTGCAGAGCACTCAGCGGAAAATAAACGCAAGACATTTTAATTCCAAGAAGACCTTTTAAATGAACTGGAAACTTTGAATTCAACTTCTGAAATATTTTAAAATATAATCTATAGCTCTTTAGCTTTCAGTGCATTGTAATCGTATAGCGTATATATATATTGATCTTTACGAAAATTTTTCATTTCATTCAATTAATAATTAGTATAAGAAACAATTTTTATAGTAATACATGAAAAAAATATATTGCAAATAATGTTATACAAAAATATGCGTATTAATCTCTAATAATAAAGTAATAGCTAATAATAATTTTACTGAAATAAACAGTGAAAAAATATAATATGTATACATAGTTCTAAACACTTCGCCACAACTTGGTGATAATAAGCCATGAATTGAAGTAGAACAAAGGTATTTGCTTTCAACTAAGGACTTACATTAAAAAAACTGTCTGTCGTAGGACAGTTTTAAGAAATATTTTTACCAGAAATTATTTTATCCACGTATTATACTCATATATATTATTCAGTATATAATACGTTAAACTAAATAAAATTTTAATTTTCACATGTTTTTCAGTAAAGTGAATTCAACTGTACTTGTGAATAGAGAGTATTTGGAACTTGTAGATACCACAGGTTTTTTGGGCATTACTTTAGATGGGAAACTTCAATGGCGCCCACATATAGCTAGTTTGGCGAATAGACTTGGTTCTGCAAGATTTTCTACAAGGAAAAGTCGCCAGCTCACAAACGAAGATACGTCACGTGTCGTATATATTAGTTATTTCCATACTGTTAAGCCTTTGATATTGACCTTTGATATTGACGTCGTCTACCTAGAGTCTAACATTAATAACACAGGATCATGTGAAAAAGAGATAAGGAGAAGCATAGGGATGGCCAAAAATGCAATATCCCAGTTGCACAAGATATGAGGGAGAAGCGTAATATCACGCGAACACCTAAAACCAAATTGGCGACTTCGCTAGTTTTCTCCACATTTAGTTATGGAGCGGAGACCTGGAAAAAGAAAAAAGCTGACAGAGACCGAATAGACGCCTTTGAAATGTGGTGCTGGAGGAAAATGCTACAGATTCCATGGACCGCCTTTCGCACCAACGTCTCTATTCTAAGAGAGCTTAATGTCAATACTAGACTTTCCACTACATGCCTTTGTAGGATGCTGGAATTCTTCGGACTTATTGCTCGCAAAGAGGGTTATAATCTTGAACAGCTTATGATGACAGGCAAGGTGGATGGCAAACGTCCCAGAGGACGCAGTCCCTCGAGATCATCGGACCAAATACGATCTTCTCTGAACATCAACTTCCATAACGCCATTCATAAAGCTAAGGATTGCAGCAGATGGAGGGAAGTCATACGGGAGAAACTGATGCAGCGGGGGAGTCACGACCCTCTGTAATGAGGAAAACGACGCGAGGAGGAGGACATATTTTTAAAAATCTTGGCAACCCCTGACTTATTTATTCTACCAGTAAACTAAGGTCATTGCCCTGAACTCGGTCCAATGGTGTATAGCTAGCAACAGCTCAGCGGCGACTCCAACAAATAATTCGGGGCCTCTAACACCGTTGTATGCCGCTGTCCTTCGACATTATCGAAATTAGAATTAACTTAACCGTAACTGCAGCCGCAGTCTCCCGACCTCACGCCAATCGATTTTTACCTCTGGGGACACGTTAAGGAATACATGTTCCGAAAAATTTGTGACACTGAGAAGGAAATGAGAGCCCAGATCGTTACAGTATTCGATACAATTAAAAATGACACGATGGTGTTCCAACGGGACCGTGCCAATGTCGTGAAACGTTGTACTTAACTATACAAGTCAGTGGCGGTCACGTCGAGCAGAACCTGCGCACGAGAGATGCTGAGCACATGAGTAAATAATAAATATACCGTTAAATTTAGTCATGTGCGTTGAGCAAGAGGACATAATAATTAATTAAGTGGTTATTAATACAAAATGTTCATTGTGTGTCGCCGCCCGCGCGCCCTTTGCAGGTAGCATGAATCAAATGGGTGCGTGGGCGGGGTAAATGAAAATGGCCGCAAGCATATGTGTCCAAACTTTTATAATTGGGTACGCATTTACTCTTTTTTCACTTTTTAAAATGTGCTTACAATATGACATTATAATTGATTTATAAATATATAATCTTTTGAAAGACGTACGATAAAACCCTATGACTGAAGTGCCTTTGTGACGACATATTCAATGAGTTAATCAAAAAATAGTTGCGAATTATGCAATACCCCGAAGGTGAAGTTTATAAGCGGATTACGCTTACGAAAGATGGTAATAACATTGCACTTGGAGGTATTCTGATCTAGGTGCCTAAGTTTGCAGTAATTGTATCATTTAAAGATTCAATACGCATAAATAGCTTTTATTCATATATGATGGCAGGTCTCAATGCCAATAATAAAATCTTAAAGGCTCAAGTAGAGAACCTTGGGGCACTCCACTCAGAACATTTACCCATACAGAAATAATGTTTACTTCAACTGCTTCAGAGTATATACGAATATAATATAACAGCCACTAGAAACCTTGTTGTGATATACTAAAGGATCGTGTGAGAGCCGGGTAGAGCTGGTAAATGATGAGTTTTACTAACACTTTTGACACTATGCATCGTTTTAGAAATTGGCTGATAATTGGTGACGTTAGCTTTTTTGTGTACTGGTATAGTAAAGGCACAATTCCAAATATCTGAATTGTCAAACGTCAACGTCAAACAAAATAAGGCAGTAACTGAAAAGTGTTTTGGTTTGGCACAATTTATTAAAAAGATAGCTCATAGCTTGTCGAACCATGAAGACATGTAGGGATCAAGATTATTAATGTGTTTATAAATATCATAAATCGTAATATTGGATCAAGATAGGAGCAATATCTGCTGTTGATATATCGCCTATAGATTCTATCTTTTGATTGGAGTTCGAAGAATCTATAAAATTTTACCAGAATTAATCTGAATAAGCGTTGTATATAGAGTATACAGAGTTGAAATCATCGTATTTTATGTTATATCATGTTATTTCCTTGAAATAAGATAATATTACAACAAATAATCTGTTATGTTTTTAAAATTATAACCCTCACTTCTAGGATTAATACACAAATAAAATTTGAAAACAAAATTTTATGAACGATGCGGGACTCAAACTCACGACCTCTCACGTTCCGTGCGAGTGCTCTGCCAACTGAGCTAACCGTTAGAGTGACGTATCGTCATCAAATCTTGTATGCTTTTTTCAACTCTCAGGTTGTGGCTTTATCTACAGGATCTACTTTACAGTTAATAACCTACTCAAACGCAATATTTGCATATTAGGAAATTGACTTGAGATGTCGCTCTTGTAAATCTAAACAATTTGTTATGTTTTTAAAGTGATAGTAATTTAAGTAGGTAAGGGTAAGTATTCCATTCATTTATTTTACTAGGATATAGACCTCAAATAAACAAGATATAAAAAGGTCTCCAAGTCACCGACCGGATGAAACAAAAAATAGACAAATTATTCGGATTGCTATCACAGAGCTATCTGTATCCATAATAAGTACAACTTATTAAATTTAGAAATGTTACGCAAGGCGTTTTAGCGCGTGTTAGCTAGTGAGGCGTGCATGGGATAGATAATTGAATTATGTCGCTCTCTCATTAAATTTTAATGAAATTATTGTTACTAGAAAATGCGGATGAGATAGCAGAATTTAGTTAATTTGAAAGAGGTTGCATTTATGAAAATATTATAGTTTATTACGCAAATAACACAAATAATAATCAAATCAATCAACACTTCTTTATTGAAATTTTGGATGAACTGGCCGTTTATAGTATAAGCTATTAGACTGTTGACTGACTTGCCAATTCTTAAAGTTTGATAAAATTAATCACAAAATAAGAGGCACACGTTCAATGAGCTATTGGAGTGGTTCCTGAAGAAATCTAGTTAAATTACTTGTAATTATAAAGTAATTTTGTCAGTACAAAGATGAAATCAATAAGGAATGTCGAAATATAAACAATTAAATCCTTTCACCGTGACCTTTCTACAGAGATGCAATCCCCTTTGACAATATTTCGAATATCATATTATGATGCGTGCATGGAGCTGAATGAGGCCTCTCAGACGTATGAGAGGGTGAATTAAAGCCTCAAGCGTGACTAATGTAAAGCAAACGAAGATTACTTTGACGTCTTGGAACCAACCATTGCTTTCAACATGTTAATCGCCTCCTTTCAAACACGCTCGAGACAACATTGAATTACAGCCACCTCCACGACAATGTTCTGTTATTAATTACTCACACTACATCAAGTAGTACAAGCAATATGATACAAGAGTTACATTTTAGCTTCATACTATAAAAATGTCACAAAAGCAAGCTATAAGAGAAAACACAGCAAATCCCTAGTCTTGCAAAAAATATTGAAACAAAGAAAAACAAATTATTGCAATTAACATTTATTACTTTTACAGTGTGTATAAACCATAAATATAAAACAATTTATAGTTATTTATGCAACTGTTATGTTTTTTTTTTTATTCAAAATAGGATTTATAATCACTTATTGAACGTCAAAATCTACCACCCATTCAAAAGAGAATGCCTCAGACCTGAGAAGAATGGGCGCAAGAAACTCAGCGGGCTTTTTTTTTATATATAAAATATGGATTACAATGTAATATCGTACAATAAACATTTATAATTAAAGAGCCTGAGGGTGTTCGCTTTAATCCCAGTCCGTGGTGTCATTAAGAAAATCGTTTATGCTATAATAACCTTTCCCACACAAACGTTTTTTAGCAATTCTTTTAAATTTCGTAACACATTTGTTTTGTACATTTTCTGGGATCATATTGTAGAAGCATATACATCGCCCAACAAAAGACTTACTAACTCGACCCAACCGAGTAGTAGGCATGACATGTTTATGTTTGTTCCTCGTGTTAACATTATGAATGTCACAGTTTCTAGAAAATTCCTCAATGTGCTTATGAACATACAAAACATTATCAAAAATGTATTGAGAAGCAACAGTCAAAATATTTATTTCGTTAAATTTTTCTCTTAATGATTCTTTAGGACCTAGGTTATAAATCGCGCGAATAGCCCTCTTCTGCAGCACAAAGATAGTATTAATATTGGCCGCACTGCCCCATAACAATATACCATAGGACATAATACTATGAAAAAGGGGTATTAAAAAACGAATGTGGATTTATCTCACGAGACGAAGCCTAGTGTGATAATAGTACACATGAGTGTTTTAATACCTAATTATCAACAGTTGCATACAAGACTTTATCTACACCCAGAATATGAATCCTCTAAAAGATTCTGGAACAGTTAGCTTACTGCTAACATTAAAACACCAGTCCTAGTAGTAACCTAATATCATTCGTTACTGATTATATACAAATAAAATAAGTATTAAGAAACAATTATTTATTTTAGTAGTAATTTACATTTTGTATAGTGCAATAATTAAAATTCACTCGAATATAATATTCTTTTGCAGCGTTTAAATGAATCGCTAATTTTTTGTAAACAAAACAATAAAAATATTGAAGAAAAATGGCAGGGATTCGAATAACCTACTTTTTTTTACGGCGCGCGATGTTCTGGGAGTGTAGAGCGCGCGTAAACGAAAATGTTCTTTTTTTAAAATTCATACAGATACCACGCATCGAGCAATAAGAATGTGACTGTATGTTGAAACTCTTTGCGCATGAAGGGATAAAAAAAACATAGGAGTGTTGTTATGAAATTCAGTACAACATTACAACACTCTCTTGGGTGATGTAACGGTTATTAGAACATTGAGTGTTTTAATGTTGGCAATAATCTAACTGTTTCAGAATCTTGAATAGAGGATTTAAAGCATGGGTGTAGATAAAAATATAAATAGCTTATTTGAAGTGGTCTCCATTTGCTACAATACAGTCCTTTAAGCGTTGAGGCTAGTTATCAATAGAAGTACGCACTCTTTCATGGGAAAATTCTTCACTGCCAATCGTAGGGATTCATGGCGTTTAGAGCAAGTACTCGTACTGCGGATTCAGATCGCGACTAGACGACGGCCAGTCGTCTTTAGCTCTGATGACGTCCGAAACGTTCGTTTCCAATCAAAACTGCGTAGACCGAGCTTGACCATTTTTGGTTATTGAACAAGGTGTGGTCAAAGGGCTTTACTGCCTTCTTAAGAATGGAATCTTGATACACTTGTGCAGATATTTTGACACTTTTTTCACAAAAGTATGGCTCAGTCACTCCTTCATAGCTAATAATACCCCACCAAACCATCACTGAAGTCAGATAGTTCCACGATGCACTCTATCGACTAATTAGAAAGCTTCCAATTACCACCCTATTCTTTTTTAAATAATCAGTTAACAAATGACCAGTATAAGAGATCTTATAGGCTGCAACTCCTAAGTCATCTTTAAAAAATACGCGACATGGTTCTAGCTGCTATCTTCATCTCCGAGCTAAATTATTTTGCTTTCGGACAAATTTTCATCGAATTCTTTCCCTTACTGCTTTGACCACCTTTTTTGTACGAACACTACGTGGACGGCCAAATCTTATTCTGCCACAAATAGAGGACGTCTAATTGTACCTATTAAAAGCCCGGTTTGCAAACATTTTACTAATACCAAGATTTGGCTCCATACCTACTTTGTGTAATGCAATCACAGCGATTCGGTTCTCTTTGTCACCCCACTCCATATTAATATCGCAAAATATTGTACAAAATGTTGGCGCCAAAATGAGAAAACTCAATGAACAATCATATAATAAAAAATTTAAGTATTATAATGTTTTTTGTGTATACAATGACCGGCTGCACGCGAAATATGTTTGTTTTACGGACTCCTTATTTATTTTATACAAATAATGTAAAATTTTCTAAGACATGATCTGTCTGCCAGACACAATCTCTCAAAATTGGTCAAGCCGTTCAAGCCGTCAAGACTAAAAAGGAATAAAGAGACGTATACATTAGGTTTGATTATATAAGAAATCTAATAAATATTATCATTTCGATACCTTTTACCTTTTGTCAAGTAGGTCCAATTTAATACTTACCCGAGTAACTATTGTAATATACTCGGGCTTCCAGGAATGATGGTTGTATGTAATATAATATGATCAGATTTTATTTTGCTGTTCAGATTAAGAATATAAACACAAAATAACAATTATCTTATTTTAGTTTATCAATTCGTTTCATTTGAGTATACTCAACATCATACAATAATTCAGTATTTTATATTATATTAATTTTTATAAGTTCAAAATTACTTATTACACAATGAAAAAAAAATTGTCTTTCGTAATATTAACCGTTTTTAGAGACCGTACCTCCGACCACCGACGTACCTCAAAAGAAAAAAAATCCTTGTAGCATTACTTTGATGTCCATCCGTCCGTCCGTCTGTATGTCTTGACGCGACAGACGTTGTCCTGTACACACGCCTCAAATTTGTAAAATCGGTCCAGCCGTTAAGAGTTCAGTAACATAAACATGAGCAGGAGAATTATATTATATGGACGGAATTGAGAATCTAAACCAATCTAAATTCACTGGAACACACAAAAAATCATCAAAATCGGTCTAGCCGTTTAGGAGGTTATTCTATTGTGAATCTAAACAATTCTCGAATCGAAACCTGAAGACACACAGAAAGTTTACTTACAATCGGTCCAGCCGTTTAGGAGGAGTTCAGTCACAATAGACGCACAAAAGAAATATATTTATTAAGATTTTCCGATGACATTACTATGAATTTCTGGAAGTAATACCATCTTATACTACACTAGCTGACACTGTATTGGTTAAAATCGCTGCGAATTTTAGCCATTATTTGTCGTAAAAAGTAAATGACAAAAAAATGTTATTGTGGGATATCCATAAGAGATAGACATACCATAGCGGAGTTTTCTGTAGTTTTCAATGTGTACAATACTTAGTACATCATTTTGATAAATCTCGTAGAGTTTAGCCTACGTTTGCAATGTAAGCGGAAAAAATGTAATTATTTACAACATCACATTAGAAACCTCAAAAATAACAGTATTTTTCCACTATTTAATGGATGTAATTATACACATAAACCTTCCTCTTGAATCACTCTATCTATTAAAAAAACCAGATCAAAATGCGTTGCGTAGTTTTAAAGATTTACACATACATAGGGATATAGGGACAGAGAAAGCGACTTTGTTTTATACTATGACGTGATGAAGTATAGGGAAAAGCCTGGAAACTTTACATTTGCAATGAAATTATAAAAAATCAGAGCCATTATGCAAGGAACGGCGGTCTATTTTATTAAGTTATCCGTGGCATATGTTTATCGTATGAAAGGGATTTATCAGTACAGGCTAGAACAGATTTTTAATAATTATTATGATTTATAGTATTCGATTTATGACGAATAATGAAAGAAACCTCTTCCCTTTTTATAAGTATAGGTACCTAATAATATGTACGAAACCCTCACTGGACGGGTTGATTCACAAATGCCCGGTTTTTTTATATACAGCGTGAAAAATGTTTAAAATGTAAAGGAGAGTATCTTGAAAAGCAATAAACATAATTTTGGTTATAACATGTTGTTTATTATAAGTTATGCAAAACATTTAAGTAGTGTGACCTACGTATCGTACTGTAAGCATCTAAGTAATTTTCTCTAGATTTTGGGAGGTATTAAGGCTTTCGTTTGCATTTTATGCTGCTTTTAGTATTTCTGGTGGAGTGAATCTATCAATTGTTCATCTTCTGTACTAAAATTTGACATTTTTACAATTATTTACGACACAGCAACAAATGCGATACAAACAAAATATGAAAATTATGGGAAATAGTGCGCAATTTGATTTTTGCACGAGCTATTGATTGATTACATATGACCATACAGCCTACTACCTACTTAAAAATTGTAATTTTAGTGATAATATGCATTTTATAACAAATTATCGTCAATTATAAGTAATTTACGACACATTTATTCATTCAAAAAATTTAATGGATTTTCAGTGGCATTAAACCTCTTTGTTATTACAAAAAAAACTGTATTATCCGTTTAAATTGAAAATGCTCTGTTTACTCTCATCTCTCTGTCTTTGTAGGGATGATTCTATTATGCACTAGTGTGTAATACTATTATGCACGTGTGTCATATTTCGATTTATGGCCCTAAAAAAGATGTGGTAAGGCTAACTTTACGAGCAAGTGTTGAAAAATAATATATTTAATTTCAGAGAACGATTTTGATCTGGTTAACGAGGCGTGCTCACGGCGTGGTCAACACAGAGTACAGACTAATGTAATAATACATTGAACGCGGTGTCCGATCTAAATGCTTTCTGATTGCCGATGCGGCGCCCTAATGGATCAACTTAATATTCACGGAGGGATCGAACCCCCGATGACTTGCTTTTATTATTCATCCTTGTTTACACCACAAATTGATTCTATAATGATGTACATACAATACAAACAGTCTAGTACACATATAACTAGAATTAACTAGTCGTAACGCATCTTAAAAAAAAACGAGCATAATTTAAAACTAAAACTCCTTACATTTTTAGCTGTCTGTATTTGAAAGTAGAGTCGTTTCAGAAACTAACAGACAAAACTCTTAAGAGTTAGTTTTATGGTATTTATGACTTGTCAACATTAATAGGTGCGTAAATAAAGCTTATCTTATATATAAAATTATCGTGTCACAATGTTCGTTCCCGTACTCCTCCGAAACGGCTTGACCGATTCTCATGAAATTTTGTGAGCATATTGAGTAGGTCTGAGAATCGGCCAACATCTATTTTTCATACCCCTAAATGTTAAGGGTGGTTCACACGAATTTTTTTTTTAATTTTTTTGACATTTTTTTTAAATTTGTTTGATTATGAGTCAACATTAAAAAATACATACAACTTCAAATTTTCACCCATCTACGATCAACAGTTACTTTTGTATCGCGATTTTAATATCGACAATACAACGTTTGCTGGATCAGCTAGTATTTTTATATTACTGAATTATATTAACATAAATATATTAAAATTATAAATATCATAAATTACCTTCTAATAATTTCCTAAATCTTAACTTTTTCGTAACTTAGTTTACATGCTATTTATAAGAGACTTTAAGCTATTGTAAAACCAAATTTATTTAATGGAAAATGAATGAAAAACAACACTAAAATTGCTTTGAGATTATTATAAAATCGTTATAATTTCTTTTTTAATTGTGCTAGAAATAATTATAAAGAAATAAAAGGATAATAACTTAACTTTTATAATAACATCAATTATTTCATAAAATTAACATTATTTATTTATTATTTGCAATCTCTGATGATCTCTACTCTGTGTACAGTAATCCAATGTAAAACAAATTGTATTTAAATGTTTAACACTCACTTTATTCGCAAAATTACTTTGTGCAACAAAGGCTGAGAGAGTGCGATGGGGACCAAAATACCTCTTTGAACCGTGTCACATCAGCTTTCAAACAGAAAAAAATTCATCAAATCATCCAATCGTTTGAAAGCAACAAAGTAATAGAATGACAGATATAAAAAGCTTATATTACCGTCACAGGAAGTTATTAATTTTGTAAATAAGAAACTTCTACTAACGGCCGTTTCCAATATACTATCTACAGATAGAGATAAATTACTACCTTCTACTGTCAGTAATTAGCTGTCAACAATCTGAAGCTGTCCCAATATACCCGATAAGTCATTCTATCATAAATTGGGACGCGTGACTGCAATTTCCATACAAACTTCTATCGCTGGTAAGCTATACCTCCACCCATTGACAGACAGTGTGTAAGGATAAGATGAGTTACCTCCGATAAGTTTATTGGGACAGACAAGTCAACGATAGTTACGATTTTTATCTCAAGTAGGCCACAACTGGAGATAGAATCGAATAGAAACTGAATATTGGGAACGACCGTAGAAACGTAGTAACCTTTAGATAGACTATGACAGCTTTAAACACGTCGAAAAAATGGCGGTGAACTGTTACCCTCTATTTTCAGCAACGTATGCAACCTAAAACAAAGACCGACGTATCGCGAGTGTAAGACGTAGCTGTCATGCACACTAAAGTAATGAACCTGACCTATTTTCATGCGTTGCCTGACAGCAAGAGGCTCCATCTAGACGTATAAATTATCTATGTAGGTGGGTTACGTAGCAACAGTGCAATCGACAGAAAATACTCCCAAATACAAGGAATACAAGGACTTAGACCTTTACTTCCTAAGAGCAACATATGTTATTTGTATTTTATAATAGCTTATCGTAACGGAGAATATAGTTGCGTTATACGAAAGAGTAGGGATGGATAGCTACGTATTAACGGCCGTTCCCAATATACTATCTACAGATAGAGATAAATTACTATCTGGAGCTGTCCCAATATACCCGATACGTCATTCTTATCGCTTTATATTGGGAAGCGTGAATTGTAATTTCCATACAAACTTCTATCGCTGGTAATCTATATCTAATAATTGACAGACATCGTGTACGGTTAAGGTGAGTTGCCGTGGATAAGTTTATTGGGACAGAAAAGTCAACAATAGTTACGATTTTTTCTCAAGTAAGAGATAGACTGAACATTGGGAACGGCCGTAAGTGGTACTTATTAAAAGCTTGTCAACAAATACAGTGTTCGTGATAAAACATGGTACAGCAAGGAGTGTTGACGGCGGCCAACAAAACGATCTGATATTCAATTGCATTCCTCTTGTTTCACAAGAGACCAATTCATTTTGCATTACTCTTTTTTACGACAAGCGAATCGATGTTTTTCATTAAGGTAGAACGTAAATCCTAGACAGCTTTGAGCACGAGAGCTCTTCAAATTCCGATACAACATAAACGGATAACAATTTACTGTAACAAAGGATTTTTCGTTATTTAATTGTCGGCATGCTGCTTCCTAGATTTATTTTAATGGTGCAATAAATGAGGGTTTTTTTTTTATTTTATTACTGTATCAGATAAAAAGTTATTTGTATTACTAGTTTTATGAGTATTTATTATTAATTATTATTAATTACTAGTATTAACCCGCCACATCGTTACTTTGGGCAGCATTTTAATTTTTTTAATATACTCTGCAAATCTATATATATAAAAATGAATTGCTGTTCGTTAGTCTCGCTAAAACTCGAGAACGTCTGGACCGATTTGGCTAATTTTGGTCTTGAATTATATGTGGAAGTCCAGAGAAGGTTTAAAAGGTGAATAAATAGGAAAATGCTGCTAAATTTAATGAAAACTACAAATTTGTTTTTCCTTTGATGTGTCCATACATAAATTCTTTGAGAGAATTTATTGACGCACGGTTTGACAGTTCTGCTGTGAAACAATTTCATTACGACAGCAGGGTGCTTATATTACGAAGTAATTTTTGATGTTATGATATATTGGCAAATTCATATAAAAACATTATTTTATTTATTATATACAGAACTACGTCTGTCGGGTCAGCTAGTAATACACTACAAACTGCTGTGGTTACTACATTTTTATATTTTACCAACTATAGAACTTTCATTCCCCCTTTTCACAAGTCTAAATATTAAAACGCTAGAACAAATAATTAAAAGATTCATGGTGCTATCTTCGATAACTTTCATACAACTTCCAGCCTCTATATTTCAACCCCACCAAGCCTTTTATTCACGATAAAACGTAGCCTATGTCCCAAACTCTTGTCTATCTCTGTACTAAATTTCATTTAAATCGGTTCAGTGGCATAGGCGTGAAAGCGTTACAAACAAACTGACATTCACATTTATAATAATTATTACTATTATTAGTAGGGATGTAGTGCCGACTAGTTTAAGTTTAACTTAACATAACCACACATAAATAATTCTATAAAATTATTTTGCGCCGTTTCTTCTCTCTAGTAGTTGCATTTGCTAGTTGAAAAACTACCACCACTTCGAAATCAATTTATTTTAATTTATTTAACTTAAGTTTCATTTTTGTCGATGCATTACTACTCAGATCATATGTCACTGTTATGCAACTAAATTTAAGGTCAAAAATTGGTCCCATTTTCATAAAGAAATATCGGTACGTATTTCACAGAATTAACGGCAAGAATTTGATACGAATAATTAAATTTATAACCTAATATTGCTATAAAATAGATTTTAATATTATTATAATGCGAAAACTGTATTTATTGGAATCCACCAACTTTGATTTTTAATGTGTTTAACTGATTTATGTCAAAGAATTATGAGAACTAGAGACTTTTAATTACATCAGCTCAAAACGGTGCTATAGGTTATAAAGGTATTTTTACGAATAATAATTTACAATTGATAAAGGAAATGTAACCATCATTAAAATAAAGTTAGAAGTGAACCTCTCACTTATAATGTATGTATGGGGACTCCTGTTTCCACAATTAGACCCTTTAATTTTGTCAAGTTTACGTGAAACCAGCCCAGCACCATCCAGGACTTTAGAATATTTCTGAGATCCTAGAGAGCTTCTCGGAGGTTGGTCACTCCAGTGCATTCCAGTAGTAGATTTATAAATATATTACAACATATATCGCGTGCAAGTTGATTTGACAATTTGACCGCGTGCAACGCAGACCAACTCGAATTGTCGCGGACCAGTGCTCTGTGAACGGCTGGATCACTTGACGTTGCGTAGAGACGTCGCTGCATTGTGTGTCTTCTACCGTATTTATCACGGAGAGTGTTCCGAAGAGCTGTTTCACCTGATTCCAGCCGCTGAATTCCACCTTCGCACGACACGCCACAAATTAGGATATCATCCCCACCATCTGGATATGTGGCGGTCCTCCACAGTGCGGTTTTCAAGAAACTTTCTTCCAGATACTACAAAGCTGTGGAATGAAAGCTCATTCAAGTAAGCACTTGTAAGTAACACACAGTGTTGCAAGAGAATGTGGGCAGCGGTGATCACTTAACACCAGGAGACCCGTTCACTCGTTTGTCCTCCTTTCCATAAAAAAAAATATAAGGTCATCCCCTTTATCCATTGAAACTTACTAAATAAAGTAGTGTTAAACTAGTGTTATATTTGAAGCAAATATTCAAATTCGTGTCAAACATTTACGGGAAACCTCAAATCACAAAGCATGTAAAGGTTACAAATTATTGCTCTAAATTCGCTCTCAATTTATCTCGTATTTCATCAGGACCGGTGAAATTTAAATTAAAATGTAAATGTTGTTCGGTAGCGCGCCCTCTCTAATTGCAGCCGACCTTCTGTTGTGAAACCACGTCTCAGGCATGGCCATCATTGAAAAAACTAATGAAACTCCAGCAAATTATTTTTGAAACGGAAAAACAATAAACAACTTTCGACATAGGGTGGTAAATACGGATAGGTTTAAATGAATAATAAATCCAATTAAACACAACTCTATTATTAACAAACGAAAATCAGTGGAGGGATTTCTGTTTTGTTTAAATATATTTTTTAAATGTGAGAATGCTGACAAAGGAGGAATGGACGCAAAATAAACACGAAAGAAACGAACAGTTTGTTTAGTATGTGAGATGTTGATTTGAGATACAGTGAGATTACAGTGATGTTGATTTAAAGAAGAGGTAGTGACATTAATTGAGAAGAAAATTTGTTGTTTTATTGTGAAGAGAGAACGAATAGAAGTAACATTTTTATGGAGAGATCTTAAATTGTATGCAGAGGACTGGTGTTGTACCAGAAGCGATTATAATATTTAGAGTATGGGTTTATTTTGGACTATTTTGATATTTGCTGTTATTTCAATCACTTAATAAAATCTAAATAGCTTGGAGTAATTAAAAGATAAGGCTTGTTACATTATGGGTGATTAACTCTAGAAAATTCGAGCAAAAACATGGGGCACGGTCGTAACCATCATTTCCTCGAAGCAGTTCAGGCCATTTTCGACCCTCTATTGAATGTTCTAATTCATTTCATCCATTCAGTATCCAAGCAGGCATTGTATAAACACGGTATATATCAAATTTCATTCAATTTGGACCAGTAGTTTAAAATTATAAACAGTCAAAGATTCTTAATTTTTTCAGTCAATGACTGACTGACTGACTAATCATCAAAAGTTTAAGGCACTTCTAGAAGACAAAGAATTTGTGGCGTGTTGTGCGAAGCATTCACAATAGGCAGCGCCGAACTCATGAAGCCGTGTAGTGCATGTGGTTGGATGGTTGGATAGGTCGAGCTGCCTAAAGAGGGGCGGGTTAAGAGCATCAAGAAGAGCATAGCAGCAAAAAGATAAAGACAAAGAACTATGAAAGGATCACAGCAAATGAGGTGTCGGCATTTACGTCTAGGTAATTGGCAACCGTTGGCTCTCACCGCGGAACCTCTGTTTGTGCCCCCTTATGTTCGTTAATAAATTATAATAAATTATTATTAATAATCACTCACCGGGTACCGGTACATTCGCATCGTTAGCACCTACACCAGGGAGTTCCTAGAGGAACGCAAAGCAAAGTTCTTAAGAGGAAATATAACCGTGCCTCCAGATTTTTTAAGCGGCAAATCGCCCGTGCGAAGTCTAAGCACGTCGTCAAAATCGGCGAGCAGCTTTCCAGTTACCCGACCGGAACACGCAAGTTCTGGTCGTTGTCGAAAGCTGCTCTTGGTAACTTCAACCAGCCGTCCATGCCGCCGTTGCACATGAGGAATGACACCCTGGCCCATACGGCAAAAGAGAAAGCCGAGCTCCTGTGCACTCTTTTCGCCTCCAACTCGACTCTTGACGACAACGGAAAAACACCGCCGACCATCCCGCGGTGTCAGAGCTCTATGCCTGAAGTACAGTTCAGACAGAAAACTGTTAGGTGAGCTCTGTTTTCGTTGGACGTCAGGAAGTCGAGCGGGCCGGATGGCATTTCTCCAATCGTGCTTAGAACGTGTGCCCCTGAGTTGACGCCGGTGCTAACGCGTTTATTCCGGCACTCTTATTCCAAAGGCGTAGTCCCTGACTCATGGAAGTCAGCCCTTGTCCATCCGATCCAAAAAAAAGGAGACAGTTCGGATCCGGCGAACTACAGGCCTATTGCTATCACCTCCCTGCTCTCCAAAATCATGGAGAGCATAATTAGCCACCAGCTTTTAGTATACCTAGAGGGTCACCAGTTGATCAACGACCGACAGTACGGGTTTCGCCATGGACGGTCGGCAGGTGATCTTCTGGTATACCTAACACATAGATGGGTGGCGGCAATTGAAAGCAAGGGGGAAGGCCTGGCAGTTAGCCTGGATATAGCGAAGGCCTTTGATCGTGTATGGCACAAGGCGCTCCTCTCAAAACTTCCATCATTTGGGCTTCCCGAGAGCTTGTGCAAGTGGACCTCCAGCTTCCTCACTGGGCGTAGCATACAGGTCGTTGTCGACGGATATTGCTCGAACCCGAAGCCCGTGAATGCTGGAGTGCCCCAAGGCTGTGTGCTATCTCCTACGCTGTTTCTTCTGCATATCAATGATATGTTGGACACCTCCAACATGCATTGCTATGCAGATGACAGCACTGGTGATGCCGTATACACGGGCCATGCAGGTCTCTCTCGGGAAATCGTCGACCAGTGCCGGGAGAAACTTGTGTCTTCTATCGAGTCCTCTCTCGAGAAGGTCGCGGAATGGGGTAAATTGAACCTTGTCCAATTTAACCCCCAGAAGACTCAAGTTTGCGCGTTTACCACTAAAAAAACCCCATTTGTCGTGTCACCGCTCTTCGAGAACACTTCTCTTAAAGCCGCGCCTAGTATCGGAATACTGGGTCTCGAAATCTCGAGCGATTGCCAATTTCGTGGTCATCTGGAAGGCAAAGCCAAATTGGTTTCAAAGAAACTGGGCGTCATTAACAGAGCACGGCAATACTTCAAGCCGGCCCACATACAAGCGCTCTACAAAGCGCAGGTCCGGCCACACATGGAGTATTGCTGTCATCTCTGGTCTGGCGCACCCCAGTATCAGCTTGATCCATTTGACCGCGTGCAACGCAGACAAGCTTGAATTATCGGGGACCCAGTGCTCTGTGAACGGCTGGATCACTTGGCGTTGCGTAGAGACGTCGCTTCATTGTGTGTCTTCTACCGCATTTATCACGGGGAGTGTTCCGAAGAGCTGTTTAACCTGATTCCTGCCGCCGAATTTCACCATCGCACGACACGCCACAAGTTACGATATCATCCCCACCATCTGGATGTGTGGCGGTCCTCCACAGCGCGGTTTTCAAGAAGCTTTCTCCCTCGTACTACAAAGCTGTGGAATGAGCTTCCTTGTGCGGTGTTTCGGGGACGATACGACATGGGTACCTTCAAACAAAGCGCGTACACCTTCCTTAAAGGCCGGCAACGCTCTTGTGATTCCTCTGGTGTTGCAAGAGAATGTGAGCGGCGGTGAAAAAAAAAAAAAAAAAAAGGATAAGTGGGTAAAAAAGGCCCGCTGAGTTTCTTGCGCCCATTCTTCTCAGGTCTGAAGCAGTCTCTTTTGAATGGGTCGTAGATTTTGACGTTCAATAAGTGATTTTAAATCCTATTTTGAATAAAAATATTTGAATTTGAATTTTGCCATCAGCAAACCATCTCTCGGAACCTCTGGTATGTCTGTCTATTGTTCCGCCATAACTAATTTTCATTTTTAATATTATAATATGTTTATGAAATATTTTATTTAATTTCGTTTTATGTTCCCACTTCACAGCCATTATACTTGCTAACGCTAGTTCATTGTCCCGTCGGAAATTGTAAGTTAAAATTCCTACGACCCGCATTATACCTACCAGATGCGCAGGAAAATATGAAATGATTGCATTAGGTCGTCAAGAAATCATAAATTTACTAGCTCCTACCACTGACATCTCCCGCGCTACGTTCGCTCTCCCTCGGGAACTCTTAAATATTTTGGGGTAAAATGCACTTACCTTATATCCTTTTTATTTGAGGAGTTAGGGTGTAAAACAAACAACAAAGTAAAAGCTATACAAAGAAACTCCACTCCAAGTTAAGAATTAACATATCCGTATGTTATCCTTAAGAGATAGATATATGCTATATATGTAGACCTATAAAAGATACACAATTCCACCATACTTTATTTTATTGTATCTAAAAGGGTTTAGACAACGATTTTGTTTAAAGCTCCCAGACTGCTTATTTTTTTCCGACACCTACAACAAATATGTGTATAAAAACTTAACAAACTATATACTTAAACATTCCTCGAGAAATGCTATCCATTGGTGAAAAAAGCATGAAAATCCATGCAGTAATTTTTGAGTTTATCGCGAACAGACATATAGACAGACGCGGCGTAGGAATTTATAAATGTTGTGATGCCTAAAGAGTGGCTGGGACTTTATTATAAAAGTGTATTCACTACCCTACTACTATTACCCTTAAAGCTATTATGTAAAGTAAACGTATCTTATAAAGTCTACTAGAATTAGTTACAAGCCCTGATTTAGTGTTATAAAAATGAAAATCACTATTTAGAGCAAAAAGGTGACGATTTTTGTGAACATATATTAAATTTTCATAAATGTCCTGTCAATGAACAGTCATAATATTTATTTCTTTAAGTATAATATATATATATATATATTATACTTAAATATATACTTCTTATATATATATAAGAGATTTCCACGTATACAGTCACTCATCACGATATCTCTGGAACCATAAGGCGTAGAGACTTGAAATTTGGTAGGAATATTCCTTTCGCCGAGTGGAGGTCAGCTAAGAACGGAATTTACAAAATTCTACCCGCAAGAGTTTTTTTATTATATAAACAGAACAACATCTGTCGGGGCAACTAGTCTTATATTATAATCATTTTTGCGCCATTTACTCTTGTAATCAAAATATTATATATAACATTGTCATTCTCGTGATCTCTTTGCAATAACTGAAATATCTTTGCAATATATTGGTAAATAGTTAGTATTAAACGTCAACTTCGGTTCAAAACAATTTCAAGAAAACAGTTATTATAAATGAAAAAATATTATGAATACAATGTAATCCTACTTTAAAAAAGTTTTTATAAAAATGTTCAATATTGAAACGAACAATTTATGACTGTAGTAAAGTAGATAATCATTAGAGCGATATCTGCAAAGAATAATCTATACTAATATTATAAAGCTGCAGTGTTTGTTTGTTTGTTTGTTTGAACGCGCTAATCTCTGGTACTACTGGTCCGATTTGAATGATTCTTTCAGTGTTGGGTAGTCCATTTATCGAGGAAGGCTATAGGCTATGTTTTTTTTTTCAAAATTAGGTATCCGTAATAAAATTGCTATTTTGTAACACAAGGTGTAAAATCGAAAACCTATTTTTGCGTGCGCTGCAAAAACTATTGACAATAGAACAAAATGATGTACAGGCTATAATATAGGCAATATTTTATTACTTATAAAACTATCGCGTGAATTATACTTTATATGGCAAAACAACGTTTGCTGGGTCAGCTAGTATAAGAGATAACGCTTAATTGTTTTATGTAAATATAAGGAAATGAACCCTTCTTTTGGCAGACGAACATTATTCAGTTAAAAGATTTACATTTTTTGTGAGATTGCTTTGGCTCGTCTTAAAATTGTTTTGACGCTCAGTTATCATTTTAGTGAAAGCCAAACAAATTAAATGATTCTTATGAAAATAGTAGTAGTAGTAGATGTGAAGCCGAAAGGTAGAAATCAGTCTTAAAAAACATGGTATCCTAGCCATATGTGGGCTTGGTGGAATGTTCATGAACCGCATCATCCTGTCCATCATCAAAATCATATATTCCAATAAGAATGTTAATATTAACTTACTAATCTCTTTGTATTCTGTATATCATTTTGAAGTACGGTCATAATTAATACCTTCGACCAATGCTTAGATGTTTTAGAGTACTAATGTTATTAGGCTTAGATCAGTTAAGCGTCTAGATAGACTATTACAGCTATGAAAACGTCGATAAAGAATTGAGGTTGACAGTTAACCTCTATTTTGAACAATGCACTCAAACTAACACAAAGTGACAGACAAAGTTCCTGTATAAGACGTAGCTTATCACAAACACTAGAGTCATAAACTTGGCCCGTTTTCATCAGTTACATACATTACCTTGTAGGTTGCCCGCCCTATGTATTACTTTTAAAAGTTCGGTACGCGAAGACTGGCAGACCGTCTGTTCGTGTGTCTATCTGCAGGCAAGATATAACGAAGTGTAATAACCAAATCACCGTTATGTTGATGGTATATCTAGTATTAATACCAGTATAATAAAATAAAAATAAGATGGCCGGCAGGTTCATTGAATAAAATTTTTCTTTCGCAAAGTAATTTGATTAGTACAGAGACTTAAGATGACTTACCATCCGAAACTGTGGGTAAAATAATACACTTCACATCAAACACAGTTCGCCGCTGACTAAACACAGAAGAAATATATATATTTATTTATTTATTATAGACACACCAACAAACTATTCTAAACTAAACAAAAATAAGAAAAATATAAAACGAACATTATGAACAGAATAGTTTTCTTACAGGTATGTATAGCTCTGTTGTATTATACACACATATATATATATAAAATTAGAGGTGTGTGTGTATGCATAGTGTTTGTATGTCACAATAGGTACAAGGCTCCCATCGTGCGCTATGATGGTTGCAAGTTGATGTCTATAAGGGTGTAGCTGTGATTATCATTAATCTAGAGATTTCTGGAATTATTTGGAATCCTTACAAAATATGTAAGGTTTTATTCTAATCAAATAAAAATATTTTAGAATTTTTTAAGCTATTGCATAGCATCTATCTCGGGCCTTGAGCGTGGAGACCGAATCCAGAAATTCCGTAACGAAAATAACCTAACACTTACTTACTAGATGTATATATAGATATTTCGCAACAGCGTTCGTATCACGTTTGTTGAATTTTTATTATTATGACAAGCATTTTTATTTAGTTTCACCTGTCCCGTTGTCTGTCTGTTATCAAATCTTACAAGTTAAATTTTACTCACTACCCGTTTTCTTTTTATTAAATTAATTTAAACAAAAAAAATTGCATAAATAAAATAAATATATAATTATAATTGCATAAGTTGATAAAAAATGCTATGCAATAGCTTTACCGCGGCAGTCCCCGAGTGCCACACGTCTTTTTTTTTATTTATCTAGAAATTTTTAATATGCAAAATTATGAAGTAAGTTGTGATAGATTATTAACATTAACAAATAACTATACACTCAAGAATGACCGAGCGTTGCGGGTATTCACAACTAGTATATAAATATAAAAATATATATAAAAATCCAAAAGTATTAACCGGTTGTTACAGAGCACGACGCGGACGTGGTAACTTCTAATATCATATCAGTTGGACCGGAAGTGTGCCGGAAGTGAGGTGAGTTCGACGCTAATGAGTAGCGGGCGTAGATTGGCAAACTTACTGCAAGTTGAGCCGAGTTGGCGTCTTTTACAGTTGACGCTGAAATTGAGAGTCAACTGGGGCGAGTCGAGCTAATTATAAGTATTGCCTTGTTTGATTAATGTTGCTAATTATTGCAGCGCTGTACCTTACATTAACTTTTGTTGACTACTTGATATTAACAGTGGCAGTAACTTTAACAGTGGGATGCCGGCTAGGTTATGGGTGCCACAACGGTGCCGTGAAGCAGTTATGTGTAAGCATTATTTCGATCTGAAGGGCGCCCGCGCCGTAGGTAGAAACATAACTGGGCAAATAAGACTTAACAAGATGTCAAGACATAAGAATGTATCAAGGTGACGAGCATAATTGTAGTGGCGTTCAGAATTTTTGGGGTTCTTAAAGAATCCTGGGCGGCACTGCATTGTATTAATAATAAAAATAGTCTTTATTAAAAGGTATAAGCCCAATACAATGTATGTAACTTAAATATTAAATAAAAATAATAATTAATAATTAAAAATTGCCGATGGCAATAAGCTTATCATAATTAACATTTTGTCGTCACTCTGAATGCAAATTGGTCGTACCTTTGGTACCTGTTGCATCAGGGCTATTTTTGAAAATGGAACAGTTCAAATCCTCCGCCAATGTACTGAGAATCTCGTGACTAGAAGTACGGAGACGACTCCAAAAGATGCTGTTCGTGATCTTATGATCGCGAAGAAGTCAGGTACTAAGGCCTTAGCAACATGTCCGACGCGCTGCAGTACCGTGGCAACTTCATCAGGATACGATACGCGTCATTGTATTGCACCCTGATGCTATAACCATCAGCTGAATGTACTGCTCGTCTCGTCCCTTATTGTCATAAAAAAATATTTACAACAATAGCGGTGGCCTTGAATGAGCCCGCATAGGATTTGTGACAAACAAGATTTATATTATAAAATAAATTTAAATCTATCTACACCTGATAAATGATCACACATCGTAAATCTCACTACTCCACAGCCTAAGAGATCCGACAGCCTGGGACTAGCAATAGCAGTGACAGTACAATATATTGTATATTTCATTAAAAAAAGCGCAAAAAAGAATGCTGGGAGAGTTTCTTGCGCCGCTTCTTGTCTCAGAGCGCCGTTTGTTTCCGAAGCGGTATTAGTATCTTGTATGTTAGAAATGACATCAAAAAGAATTCTAAAGGAATCAACTTTGAGAAAATAAATGCCTTTTAATGCCTTATTACGGGTCACCAGATGGTATGTGATCTCCACGGGCCATACTCCCATGTAACACCAGAGGAATCGCAAGATCTTTGCCCACATTCGTACGTGGCGGGCAATGATGTAACCGATGGCTTTGTGGCGGGAGCTACCAACGTTTTTTTAATATGATCTGTGTGTCAGAGAGTCCTTTAAAAATAGACATATTCCAAATATATCTTCAGTAACTGGATAATTAATAAAAATACTTAATAAGGTTAACAACGTGTAATGCGTAAAGCAGTGGCCATTACAAGAGAAGGAAGAGACTAGAGAGTGAGCATAGATTATGTACAATATCCGGAGAACCGAGCCTTGCTCGGATTTTTAAGAATGTATAAAACTTGAAAAAAAAAACTAATAGGACATCTGGATTCGAACCGGGGTCTTCAAAGCCGGAAAGCGGAAGACCCTTTTCCGGATCACCCAATGTCCCTCCCATTGAGCTATTACAGTCATGTATTTAGTGGCGAAATTTACCTTTGTATTCTAAGGTTATTGTAGCTGTTTCTCATTAAAACATGGATAAAACTCCATTATTTTAAATTAAAACCTAGCTAGATCGATTTATCACCCCCGAAATCCCCTGTATACTAAATTTTATGAAAATCGTTGGAGCCGTTTCCGATATTCAGATTATATATATACAAGAATTGCTCGTTTAAAGATATTTGCTCTTTTAAAGAATTAATATATGACTATAAATCAGTAAACAGAGATTATAGATATCTGACAGAAACATACAAACAAACATAATCTAGCATAAATAGTATTACAAATAGTAGTTAAAAAAACACGCGTTTTATAGAAAACCGAAATAAAATATATTGGTTTCTTTACAAGAGTGTTTTATTCAATGCAAATAGCATCGTTAAATCAAAAATTCTCTTTGGTATTCGATAATTTCCTGATATTATATATATCGATTAAAGATGGTTGGAATTTATAATTAACATCAATTCCTCCCTTATAGACGATAGAAGAAATTGATATAAATTAACAAAAATCTCACTTTTCTTGCAAATTGAAAAATGGAATAATTATATCAAATTAATGTTTTGTCATCGGTCCTGGATAAATCTACGAAGTTTGAACGAAAACTGGCCGTTTAAAGTGGATCAAAATCGCGCCCAAATGAGTCGGTTACACAAAAACATGTGAAGCTAATAAAAAGCGTTTAAAAATAGGTATGAGTATACCATATTTTATATTGCTGTTATTGCTATTGTTTTGCAGACAAGTTTTTGTTCATGTTTTTTTAAACAATTTTCCCTTCCGAACTCTATTTGATACAGAAGAATAAATTACCTTGCAATCTTGTTGGCTTTTAACAGCTAACTGCTTTATTGATTATTATTAATTGAACGAGTAATCGAATATCTTTCCCTACTCTGTTCTATTACATACAAAAGTAATAATTAATATAAAAGTAACTCTTCCTACCAGTTATTTACCAACTCTAGCCTAAGCTGCAAATTTATTTTTCCCAAACATGCATGGAAATATTGTCATTATTTTCGAAGAAAGAACTCGCGAAGTATTGTATTTTTGGACAAAGAAAATCAAATCCATTGCAGGAGCGTTTTTTTGAATTTGCAACATTACAACGCTCTGCAATGTTGTATGAAACGGCGTGCTGGGGTTATTAAAACTCTTTGATCAGATCTCTTTTGTCATACTTGGCATACCTTGGTCTCTTTGCGTTTGCCTGTCGGCACAGAAGACAAAAAAAATTGGCGGCAAAGCTGAAAATTCGTCTTGATTTGTTATTTACATACTTCCTTAATAAATATAAATTTAATAATAATTATATGAGTTTGAACGGTTCAGAGAGTGAAATGGAAATTGATTGTATTAGATTTAAGATCAGAAGGTGAATTGGCAATGGAAAACATGCTTCCAGCGAAGTCAAAAGTAAAATACATGAAAGTATATGAAAATTTTATGAGTTGGAAAAACGAGAAAAAAGTGAACATTTTCTCCGAGACAGTATTTTTGGCGTATTTTAATGAGATTTCTAAAACTAAAAATCGTTAACTTAAAGCCAAAAACATATGGGCATTTTATTCCATGCTGAAATGTACAGTTCTTGTTAAAAACGGAAAAAAATTGAAATAGTATGGGAATTTAACTACTTTTAATTAATATTATATATAAAAAGTGGGTTTTATTTCCCTGCATTCTTTTGAGAAAAGCACTATATATGCCTCGGCGGGAAATGGCAATTGCCTGTCTCGTATTTAGTGAAGTCAAACTCATACTCGACCTGCAATTGCCTTCTTCCCAGCCTATGCAATAATAGTACATTAATTAATTAATAGTACATTAATGAAATTTAGTAGGGATGCTATCAGAAGCAAACTAATGAAACAAAGCCTTGCACGAGAGCTGCTGCCGACAAACTACTTACGTAGTTTGGCAGACTGTACTCATGAAATTTGTAAAGGCTACTGCAATAAATTTATTAAAATGTATTAAAAAAAAGACAAACAGGACATTCAGCTGTTGATAAATTATACGCCCTGCCCAATACAATGGAGTGCCGCTCAGGATTATTGAAAAACCCTAAAATTCTGAGCGGCACTACAACTGCACTCGTCACCATGAGACATAAGTTTTAAAATCACATTTGCTAAGTAATTTCACTACCTACGGCGCCCTTTAGACTGAAACACAGTAATGCATACACATTACTCCTTCACGGCAGAAACGTCACGGCCGCGGCCGTTGTGATGCCCATAATCTAGCCGGAATCCTGTGCGAACGAGCCTCTCACTGGTAAACGCGCATGAGTGAGGCGGAGCATTCTCCGGCGACATCATATCATGCACAAATTTTATAAGCTTCTGTGTTTTCTTTCAGAGTACAGGTTTCATAACAGGCAAGATATAACAAACATCACGCGACTAAATTATATTCCGAAATTTATAGGGAAATCCCTAGGAAGCGTAATTTAAAGGAATTCTACGCGGGTGATGTAGCGTACTTAAGTTAAAGATATTTTATTTTAAAAGTTAAGAGGTTAGGAAATTGTCTTGTTTGTTCCCAATCATTTCCAGTGGAATCAAATAAATCCGGCAGCCACAAGGCACAATGCTCGAATAAAACTAGGTTTTAGGAAAATGTTTCTTCTGCATCATTGAGGACTGCGAAGGAGTAGCCACTATTAATAATAATTCAAATAGTTAATAATATAAGTTCAATGATAAATAAACGATTAAATTTTTATCTTTATGACGCCGTCATTCTTTTAAGTGCTTTTAAAATGCTTTTCCTGAAATCCGTTCGGCCTTGAGTGATTCAGCAAGAAACACCTTTTCCATTTGTAGAATTTAATCCCAAGAGAGAATGATTCATCTCTCACGTTGTAGATAGGGACGTAACCACTTTCAATGCGAGTTATTGAATGAAAATACTTGTTTAAATGTAAGTGTTCATGGTTTTAAGAGCAAACAATACTGATAATAAGAAACGTAAGCAATAACATTAAAATGGTGAATGAAAAACATATAACTAATACGCCTAAACCACTGAACCGATTTTGATGAAATTCAGTACAGAGAAAAACTAGAGCTTGGGAAAGGATATAGGCTACCTTTTATTGCGAAAATATCTTGGAGGGGTTGAAATTGGGGATTGAAAATTGTATGGAACTTCGTCATTATCGAAGATATTTTCACGAAACTTTGTATTTAGGCATTTGATAAAAAATAAATAAATTTATGTTTTAGCGTTTTTGACATTTCGAACTGTGTGGGGATGAAAATGAAGGATAAAAGCTATGTAGATGGTAGTTTATTATATATTATAAAGAGGTAACATTTGTGTTTTTGTATGTATTTTTGTAATGTTTTCACACAAAAACTACTGGACCAATTTCAAAAATTATTTCATCATTAGAAAGCTGCATCTTCACTGAATGGTATTGGCTATATAACATTTTCAAAAAAAATAGGGATCCCTAACAAAAATGCAGTAATATAACCCAAGGTATGAAAATATTAGTTATCAAAAATCTGTCATCGCGTGCGCTGCGGAAAATATTGATGATAGAACAAAAAGATGTTGTACAATATTATAGAACCTATCAATATCTACAAAAGGCCCGCGATACCATAACATGTCCAACTACTGTAGTTATGCTACTATAATTACATTTTTACATTTTAATAGTTGATAAAACGGGCACCAATAAACAAACCATATTATTCATAACTTTGTATGAATACTTATCCCATTAAATGTTAATACTTCATTAAAGCCCGTTTTAATATGTGTATATCAAACTAAAGAAAATAATTCAATTATAAAATAATAACTAAGTGAAATAAATATTGTATGTTCCGATACAAGCTAGCTCGTTTGAGTAGAGCCGATTGGAGTCGTTTAACTGCCGTTCCCAATATACTATCTACAGATAGAGATAAATTACTACCTTCTATTCTCAGTAATTACATGTCAATAATCTAAAGCTGTCCCAATATACCCGATAAGTCATTCTTATCGCATGTTCTCTGTTGCAATTTCCATCCAAACTTCTATCCCTGGTAAGCTATACGTCGTCCCATTGACAGACAGCGTGTACGAATAAGATAAGTTACCGTCGATAAGTTTATTGGGACAGAAAAGTCAACGATGGTTACGATTTTTTATCTTAAGTAGACCACAACCGGAGATAGACTGAATATTGGGAATGGCTGTAGGTAGACTTTCCTCTACCACGGGTTCGGTATGTACGCGAGTGAAACCGCGGGACATTGCTACTTAACGATAAAAGGACATATACAACCATAATACAAGCTGTGCTACTCCTTTGAGTAGAGCCGGTTCGAGTCGTTTAATGGCCGTTCCAAATATACTATCTACAAATAGAGATAAATTACTACCTTCTACTGTCAGTAATTACCTGTCAATAATCTGAAGCGGTCCCAATATACTCGATAAGTCATTCTTATCGCCAGTTCACTGTTGCAATTTCCATACAAACTTTTATCCCTGGTAAGCTATACGTCCTCCCATTGACAGACAGCGTGTACGGATGAGTTACGGTCGATTAGTTTATTGGGACAGAAGACTCAACGATAGTTACGATTTTTATCTCAAGTAGACCACAATCGGAGATAGACTGAATATTTAGAATGGCCGTTAGAGTGACTCGTTCCGTAACCAGAGTTGTATTTCGTATCAAGAACCTCGCCATGATAAAAATGCCACTTGTGTGACGTGCTCTCGGTACACACCGCATTTTTCTCGCGTCGTCATTTTCATGTCACTCGACATAACTACAATACCGACAGCTTGGGTCATCATATTGCACACAGAGGACTAACCCGACAAGCAATTGAATTATATTACACCGCCGTTGTCATTTAACTGTCAAAGTCTTGCAGGTCGATACAACATAGAAATATTTTAAGAGAAATTTTATTTATTTAATCATACAATATGTTATGTTTTTAAAGTGATAACCCTCACTTCTAGGATTAATACACAAATAAAATTTGAAAAACAAAATTTTATGAACGATGCGGGATTCGAACCCACGACCTCCGGCGTTCCGTGCCGGTGCTCTAACCAACTGAGCTAACCAGGGTTCGAATACCGCATCGTTCATAAAATTTTGTTTTTCAAATTTCATTTATTTAATCATGTATAAACAGTATTACAATAAATTTCATCAGTGAAGTTTCCAAATATTATAATACAGTCTTAGTAAAAAGGTAACGATAAAAACCACAAATCAAAAGTAATACTAATTAATAAATAATAACTAAGCCAAGCTATTATTATACAATGCTGCAATGAACTATTTACAATGAGATACTGATTCAGAAAAAAATATATATATGAATGGGGTTACAAGAAAGCATATCACAATCCAGCGATCTGAAAACATTAACCTTTTCATGAAATATGTCAATATGACTGTATGCTCTATAATAACAGTTACATGCCCGAATTATAAACCTGTCTGGATTTAATTTTATCTTCAATTTTGACTCATAATCGCCTTTTTTCCTCGACCAAAAATCAAGTCAATCAAGTGATCAAATAAGTGATGATAAACATTTATATACGGTATCTTGACACCCGGACTATTATTTTAAATGCAATTTCAAATTCAAATATTTTTATTCAATTTTGAACATTTTCATCACCTATTAAAAATTATAAACCCACTCGAAAAAATGTGTCTCAGACCTGAGAATAAGTAAGAAACGCAGCAGGATTGCGAACAAAAATAAGTTTATTTTTTTGATAACAGTTAATACATCTTTATTTTCATGCAGTAGCATGGATAGAAAATTATTTTAGACTAAGTTCAGATAATCTAATTATATGAATTAATTGAAATAGAATTCCTAGATTTGTACGGAAGAAGTTGAACCCAAATACTTGAGAAATATTAACACTTTACAAAGAGGCTACGGTTTACTTAATTCCTGCTTATGTTCATTATTTGAAAATACAATATGAATCTTACTTGAAATTAATTCGATTGCAGGCTACACCAATTGAAACATTTTTATTTTTTCTTCCCTTGTATCACAGGTCATCATCTATCATACCAATACCTCGCTAATCTAATTTATTATTACACAGTAAAAAATTCTAATGAAGTTACTAAACTATTTAAAGACCCTTATATTTCCATAAAAATAGAAACTTTAAAAAATATATTTTTAAAGTAATTTAACAATAATCAACTTACTCCAATAGGTACTTACGTTATTGTGAACGATCCAGTATTTAGAATATCACAGTAATCCTTTAACACTACTTTACACAGTAAATAAAAATATTTTTCATAAATGTTCAAATTACGTGCGAAAAGTCACGGAAAATGTGAAAATATTCACAGTATGTACGTGCAACCCGAGCGCCGCGGTAGAACGCACTGACAGATTTCCCGGAAACACATGATTTTCTAAAACAACCCCCACCATAACTCGGTCGAGAGTGAAAAACCTTCACACAGTGACACGGGGTGAAACATAATGGCAGTTCGTTAGCATAACGCCCCGCCAGTCGCCCTTGTGAAATATTTGTTTATTAAATTCCATTTCGAACGTTAGTTATAAAATGCTTTTTATCACAGTTTTAAACAAAGAATAACATTACATTCAGTTTGTAAAATATTATTCACAATATTCCATTTTAATGCTGATTGCGATTTTGTTCATTCATTCTTTTGTTCAAACATTTGATAGCTGGTGTAATTTAAATTATTTCTTTTATGAATGTTATGTGTCACCCCCACGAACGTGTAATTGATTGATACTTATTCCTTACACCATAAGTTTGGCTGGTATATAATACATATTTTTAATAAAAATTACATGTTTTGAATTAAAGCTTTCTTTTGCATCTGTAATTATAAATATAAGAGGGCTTTTGGGGCGAAAAAGCGATCCAACTTTGTGAAATGGCGTTCGCCGAGTTTTCACACCAAGCATCATCAATTATCCAGGTTGTATTAAATACACCACAAAAATGTAATGTAATAACATTTGATGATTTGATGCATGGTGTGTCTATGTATGTAAAATGAAGCTATTCTTACATGATATAGTCAAATGCTCGCAGAGGTATTCGCGATGTATAAGGCCAGTACTTTCATCTAACATCAGATGTTAGATGAAGATTTTTTTCCCGTTGCTTTACTTAAATAAAAAAATACAATTTTAAAATAGAAACTGATTCATTCATATTTCAAAATAACAAATTTCTGAACAAGTCTGATCTGACTCATGTTCAAAATATACATATTCCTTAGTTTATTAAAAATAAACAAAATATTACATTTGAATTTGGAATCTGTCATTTTTATATAATTGTTCATTTTGTTTTCTAATTTTGGCGCCAATACATTGTACAATATTTTAAGATATTAAAATGGGGTGGGGTGAAAAGTAAAGAAAACCCAATCGCTGTGCATTTTTCCTTTGTGCGACCTTTATGGAGCCGACTGCCGTCCAGCCCGTACGATTGGCAGTGAAGAATTTTCCCATGGAAAGAGTGGGTACTTATATTGATAACTTGCCTCAACGTTTAAAGGATTGTATCGCAGTCAATGGAGACCTCTTCGAATAATCTTTTTGGAACGAAGTTCCTTACGGCAGGCTTGGAGGGGATAGGGATTTTGCTGCGCGACCGAACTGAAAAAAATGTGATAGTGAAACCGTAAGAAAAAATCCGTGGAAAAAAGTGCGTGGAAAAGTGCGTGGAATAAAACCGTTAAATGAGACGTGCGTAAGCGCGACAGTCGCATACACAAGCGAGTTGTGTATATATTATCAATATTATTATATTAATATATGATAACGATTACAGCAATATTAGAACGATTTTTTTTGCAATTTGTGTCGATTCTACATTAGCCGAAGGAACTTCGTTCCTACCTGGTGTCCCACGACACCACATATTTTTTTTTTATATTTTAAATTGTTTTATATTTATGTATTAAACTAACACACCCTAAAATTAATCCATTTTATTTGCAATAGAATTTTTTTTTCTTGTTTCAGTATTTATGGCAAGACTATATAACTTTAAAATTGTGCGTTTGTGCTTCTTGTTTATAGGACACATGCTTACAAGCTATTAACAACAACTGGCCCATTATAGTGTATTAGTCAAGTATTTACTCTCTCCCTTCACAACACATGCAATCACAATACTCTTGTTGAAATCACAAAAGCGTGCCAATTTATTTAGAATTAGGAAATATATTCCAATCACGATAAAGCTGGACCAAGTCTGAGTAAATTGTATACGTGCTTGGAGCATTGCCGAAAACAACGGTCGACGGTATAAGAGGACGTCGCACTCCCAATTCCCAAACGTAAACATATTAATATGTATTATATACTAGACCAACAGTTACTTAATAATAAAAGCGCGTACACCTTCCTTAAAGGCCGGCAACGCTCTTGTGATTCCTCTGGTGTTGCAAGAGAATGTGGGCGGCGGTGATCACTTAATACGAGGTGACCCGTACGCTCGTTTGTGCTCCTATTCCATAAAAAAAAACTCGCATAGCAACACATTAACATTTAAACGATACCAAACGCTCGCCTCAACTTTGTGCTGCAGAAAATGGGTTTTTGCACTATTTATAACTAAGGTCCCGAGAGAAAGATTCAAAGGAGCTTCACTTGACTGATGGCTCTTAACATTCTTTTAATTTAATTGACTTATTCAACAAATCACCTGGAATATAATAAAATCCTAGACATAAGAGAATTATTTATTTAGAAATTGTTATGTTCATAACGTTAACACCGGGATCAAAATCTCTGTCTATTAGAGTTAGTAAGTCTTAATAGGTCGGGGATTTTTTTTTCTCATATGTATGTATATATGTATGTATGTTTGTATTAACATGAAATAAAACTTCTTTGTATCTGGCTGGTATTGATGACACTAAAATGTTACATATAAAAACATTGAGGCAAGAAGTTCAGAGAAAGCCATCGGAATTTATCAGCAGAAAGGGTGCCGTCTTTCATCACGATACCACTAGACCACACACATTTTTGGCCATTCAGCCAAAATTAAGAACGTTTGTCTGAGATCTGTAGCGTCCGCTATGGCCTGAGCTTGCCTTCAGATTACAACGTGTTTCGGTATCTTCAGAATTCGTTACACAGTGACAGGCTAAGCGAAGAATAGACAGCCAAAAGTTCATTTATGAAAATTTTATATACGTTGACAAAAATCGTCACGTTTTTGCTCTTAATAGTGATTTTTTTATGGAATAGGAGGACAAACGAGCGTCACCTGGTGTTAAGTGATCACCGCCGCCCACATTCTCTTGCAACACCAGAGGAATCACAAGAGCGTTGCCGTTGGCCTTTACGGAAGGTGTACGCGCTTTTTTTGAAGGTACCCATGTCGTATCGTCCCGGAAACACAAGGAAGCTCATTCCACAGCCTTGTAGTACGTGGAAGAAAGCTCCTTGAAAACCGCACTGTGGAGGACCGCCACACATCCAGATGGTGGGGATGATATCCTAACTAGTTTTCTCCTAACTGATTTTCATTATTATAACACTAGAAATAAGGGATTGCTTGTAACTAATTCTAGGAGGCTTCATAAGATACATAATAGCTTCAAGGGTAAATGTATACACTTTTATAAGCAGCCACTGTTCAGGCATTATCTATAAATAAATTTAAATGTTTTATTAAATAATGGCTCTGTCGTAAATCCTACTACTCCACAGCTGAATATCTAAGTGATCGGACAGCCTGGGACTAGATTATGATTGTAAATAAGACTGTATATTGATAGCGATAGATATGTCTGTACAATATTGTATATTTTTATTGAAAAAAGCGCAAAAAAAGAATGCGCGTGAGTTTTATTTTGAGAAAATAAATACCTTTTATGCCTTTCATGTCGTATTTTGTTGAATCGTTTAGTGATTTTAAAATCTCTACAAGATCTCAAACTGGTTCTATAGAAGTTATGCCATTCGTATATTAAATAGAGTATATAAGCTATATAGCCCAAATGATTACGAAACTAAAGTGGCTGTGGGCAGAGGACATAATTCGTCGGATGGGGCAGAAAAGTCCTCGAATAGCGACCAGGTACCGGAAGAAGCAGTGTTGGTAGGCCCCCCGGAAGATGGACGGTCAATTTAGTCAATATCGCCGAAATACGTTGGATGAAGCCAGCGCAGGACTGATCTTCGTGGAAATCTTTGGGGGATGATGATGATATAAGGGCCTTAGTTTGTGCCTGTCTCCAGTAGTTGTAACTCATAGTCAGTGGAATACTGTAAAATAAATTTCAGATAGATTATTAGATTTAGACAAAATACACAAGAAATGTTATATTTAATATTTGTATCAGCGCTCACCCCGGGGAAATCTGGCCAATACTGGTGAACGTGAGTGCATATCATGGAAACAAGTCAGAACAAATTATTTTTATTTAAAAAAAAGTATGTCTAAAGGATTCTACCCACTACAACGTATCATACTATGAACGTGCTATGAACGTGTCAGGCAAAAAAAAATTCTCTGTATTAAAAAGTATGAGACCATGCCCACTAGCCCGTTCCGTTACCGACCAGCACCGTAGCGTGCCATACACGGAGCGACAAGTATTGTCGGCGAGAATATTTTGCCGGTGGCGATACGCTCTGTGCATGACACGCGACGTTGCCACACCGGTGCGCGCAGGCGGCGAAACGGTGAGCACCCGCGTTATAACCGCGTAAGATGGCCATTATATACGGGTTGCCACTCTTCTCTTTCTATTAACCATTTTGTCACCATCGGTTCAAGTAGACACACGTACGCGTTCGCTGTAATATGGACGACGAAAATTGATCGAAATTGTTCGCAATCACGAATTTATATATAATTTAAAACATCCAAAATATATGGATTATGTCAAGAAATACATTGCGTGGAAGGAAATTGGGGAACAACTAAAACAATGTGGTAAGTTTTCTAATTTTATTTAATAATGTGTTTGTAATATTAACCGCCTCTGTGGTCCAGTGGTCTAGGCGTTTGCCTTAAGACCCGGAAGTTGTGGCTTCGATTCCCACGGGAGACATCTTTAGTTTCCAGTTTATTTAGGATATTGCAGGCTGAATCACTTGATTATCTAATAAGAATCCTTAAGTATCTTAGGTATTCATGTCCCTCAGTCCAAAATCCTCACTTCTATTTATTTATATACTTAACATCATTTAGGACTATTTTTTATCATAGTCGAAAATGATTTTCAGAAGAGAGCTGTTTTATTTTTTGAGTTACATACGTTTGATATAAACATGACTAAATAATTGAATAAAAGTAATAATAATAAATAGATAAATTTTACCAATAAAGGTCTCTTAAATTGGTATCTTGATGTTATGCAATGAAAATAGTGGCGGGTACTTGTAACTTAATAAGAACTGCAAAACAAATTATTATATTATCTGTATAATATTTACATCATCATAATTTAAATTAAGTTACCAATGAGTCCTACATTCTTTACAATTTCTTTAGTTCACTAGTTTTATTATTACTTTTATTAAGAAAACCAGTCCGATTGTCCTTCTGACGTTTGAAAGTAATCTGCGAATTGATTGCGTACATCAAAAGCTACAGAATTTGCATTACCCCCTTGACGTCCCAGATTGTTGAATCGTACACGATTATTTTTTTCCCCGAATGTTGTAGATTCTCCGCGTCTTATGAAATTATACTAAATAGAACAGTTGTTAGAACAATCTTTTCCGCATACTCGGGCTTTAAATGTAAACGTCTTTTATAAATTCGAAATTTTTGACTTAAAATTCCAAAAGCATTTTCTACTACACGTCGAGCTCGACAAAGACGATAATTAAATTGGCGTTTCTTAGGATCAGTTATTGATTGTTGTGATGGATAAGGTCTTAACAAATTATTTCTTAAAGGGAAAGCTTCGTCTCCAAATATTACACATGGCATCTTTACAGTCGACCCAGGAAGATATTTATCATCAGGAAGCTTGAATTTATTTTTTTATATCGCTTTTCCCATTTTTGATTTCAACAATATACCGCTATCACTATATTTACCAAAAGCGCCTACGTTAACGGCAACGAAGTTATAATTAGCATCAAACAAAGCCAAAAGAACAATTTAAAAATGTTTTTTATAATTAAAATGCATAAAATACATACAAATTATAATAAACCACTATTTGGAGGTGCTACAATCAAGACATGTTTCCCATCAAGAGCACCGCAGCAATTAGGAAAAATTCCACTTATTCCAAAATTCTTCAATATTTTTTTCCCATTGTTCTGTTGTAGGTATTGCAATAAATTTCCGTAACATTGTATTTATTATAGCACCACAAACATCAGTAACTGCTCGTTTCACGGAGCTTAGTCCCATACGAAATCTAAAAGCTATCGAAGTAAAGGAATCGCCAGTCGCTAAGTACCTGTAATGAAGAATGTAATAATTAATCCAATGTAATGCGATAATGTCATTCATCATCATATCAGCCTATATTCAGCAGTGGACAGCAATATACTGTCCCAATCCCCAATCAATTTCCAACGCGACCGGTCCAATGCGATTATAATGACATTAATTAATTAAAATTTTATTTTACAGCTATTGCTTGTATACAACGATGGCAATCTCTTAGAGAATTATACAGGAGGGTTTTAAATAAAAAAAGAAAGGAAAAGCGGACAAGCGGCCAAAAAGATTAAATCATGGAAATATGAAAATGAGGACAGAAAAACTTAAGATTCCATTGAACTTTTTTTTATGGAATAGGAGGACAAACGAGCGTACGGGTCACCTGGTGTTATGTGATCACCGCCGCGCACATTCTCTTGCAACACCAGAGGAATCACAAGAGCGTTGCCGGCCTTTAAGGAATGTGTACGCGCTTTACAACTTACAAGCGATGATGAACAGACAACAGATTATATATATAAATATATATATATATATATATATATATATATATATATATAATTATTCAACATAAACTTTGTTACAAAAATTATTAAGTATACCTAAGAATTTGGTATTTTCATCGGCGTCAGTTTAATCATAACACTACATAGATATTATAAAATTCTCGTGTCAAACTCTCCGAAACGGTTAAACCAATTTGTTTGAAAATTTGTGTGTACATCGGGTAGGTCTGAGAATCAGCCAACATCTATTTTTAATACCCCTAAAGGGTCACCCACCCCTAAATTTTTTTTTTAATTTAGCAGACATAGGCACCGTTGTGGTACCCATAATCTAGCCGGCATCCCGTGCAAAGGAGCCCACCTGTACCTGCGCGTCAGACAAACAACAATCTCTTCATCTTAATATAATCTCTAATGTATATCTTAATATAATCATAAGTACACAACCTGAACACGCTTTAACGTGGCTTGTTCATTCTTAATTGACTAAGTTCCATAAGTATACACATTACACCTGATTGACGACAATACCTGTTTATATTTTGGACTGGTCTTAGATCTGTGACAATGACAGAATTCAATACAATCGGCCATCCCTTGCAGATCCAGTCGTTAGGGTCTGTTTTGATGAATCAGTCAGTCTATTATTATATCTTTATTCCACTCGTATCATCACTCCGGCTGCTGTTTTCCTGAATCGCTGCGCCTTTGGGAATAGAGGATACTCCTACTTTAAGAGCCGGCAACGCATCTTTTGACACCTGTTGTTGCGGATGTCCACGGTTGCGTCACCACTCCCGATCAAGTGAGCCTCTTTCCCGATTACCCCTTCTTATATAAAAAAATATCAACACTTTGGTAATTAAATTATTAAAACTTTCGTGAGACATTCTTAACTTATGTGCACGCTAATCTCAGACACAACTAAACTGATTTGAATGTATTTTTCAGTTATTTGTTGTGGTGGGTTCTCGTAATGCTTGCTTTTATTCCAATTAATTTTTTGTAAATACAATTATTCAATTAAAAGCCGCAGTTGTCCGCTCGTGTTATCTTAATATATATAAATCCAGTGTCGTAATGTTTGTTTCCCGTAAACTCCTAAACTAATGAACGGATTTTAATGAAGATTTACTTCATTGATTGCATTTTAGTCCAACTTAAGAGATAGGATAGTTTTTATTTCGATTTAGAACCCATTATTATTTTTATTTATAATATTTCTTTTGTATATTTGACATATTTTTTATGAGATAATTTATTGACGCATGGTTTGACAGTTCTGCGGTGAAACAATTCCATTATAACAACGGCATATAACGGCAGCATATTTTACGAAATAATTCTTGATGTTATGAAATATTATTGACAAATTCATATAAAACAGTATTTTATTTATTATTTACAGAATAACTTCTGTCGGGTCAGCTAGTATGATTTTATATTAGTACATAATAGGATTGATACCTAGGTATAAAGTATAACTAACTAACATAAACATTAATATTGTTCGTGTAATATTCCCATATTTTAATAACTCTCTTTAGTTCCAGACGGCTAATACTTGGGCTTACATAGCCGTCACTTCCAGGATACACAACTTAATTTACAAGTTAGTTTAGCTATAAAATGTAATCCTCTCTTGAAGTTAGAGCCGGTGTAATCCGAGCGTTATATTATAATACTTGTGAGGGTCAATCGACTTAGTAAACTGCTTAGATTTATGGGATTTAATATTTAAAACTAAGTCGTCAGATTAGTTATCTTTTTGTTTTAGTTAAAAAGGGTTTAGCATGGTCAAGGGCCAAACAGAAAAAAAACAGTACAGTACTTGTACGAATAAAGAATAACAGAAATATTATTCAATTAGGTCAAAGTGACACTTATGAATGACAGATATTTATATGATTACTAGCTGACCCAGCAAACGTTGTTTTGCCGATATTAAAATCGCGATACAAAAGTAACTGTTGATCGTAGATGGGTGAAAATTTGAAGTTGTATGTATTTTTTAATGCTGACTCATAAACAAATTTAAAAAAAAATCGTGTGGACCACCCGTAACATTTAGGCGGATGAAAAATAGATGTTGTCCGATTCTCAGACCTACCCAATATGCACTCAAAATTTCATGAGAATCGGTCAAGCCGTTTCGGAGGAGTTCAAAGTTTAACACCATGACACGAGAATTTTATATATTATATAAGATTTAAATGATACTATGAGTCATTTGAGTTTTAATGAGATGGAGTGGCAAGAAATTTATCATTTTACATTATATTTTATTCAATGTATGTAAAGAGATGCGTCGAAATTTCTCGAACTTTCTGACTAATTCGTTAAAATTAAGAAAAAGAAGTGATTAATCATTAAAAAACTCAAAAGTTTAACGGGTGCAGTAGATGTAACAATTAGCATACACTGTAAATAAGTAAAGGTCGTCTCGTAATATTGTGCGAGCAATTAATTTGATGAAATTGATTGAGCTTAGTAATTGTTATCTATGACCTGCTTGTGGCATTTCAATCAACGATCTATTGCACGATTGCCCGTAGCCATGCCAAATTGCATATTAATTAAGAATCTCACCGGAATTTACACTCAGGAATGCTCACATAATTTGAATAATTATGGATTACCGTAAAATAACGCCTAATTAAATAAATTTATAACCGACTTCGTAAAAGTGGAGGTTCTCTTTCGATTGGACTTTTTTTATGTATGTGCACCGATTACGCTGAGATTTATGATCCTGTTTTCATGATGTGGAATTTTTGCCATTTGGCATAGGTTCGCTACCTATATATGGGTTTGAAGTCGGTGGCCAAGCGAATGTAATAACAGGTAGGTACCTACACTCGCCACGCGTGACTTTGAGCGCGATAGCTTCATCTACAACCAAACAACGCAAGCGGGCAAGCAAACGACTTCAACCGTATCAATAGGTAGCTCAAACAAATAATAGTATTTTATTAATATTAAAGGTTTGCATAGGAGGTGTAATAAATTAAATCTTTATAAACTTATTTTAAACTTTTGAGTTTTTGAAGTCGGTTTTCTTAATTCTTATAAAAGTTCGTGTGAAATAAATAATGTTTATTTTTGAAAATATTAAATTTTTTTTTGGTTTTCATAAAAAGTAAGTGTTTTATTAAAATATTGCGTGTATGTTAAAAGCCACGGCTATGATTGCTGTACTTCGTGAGCATATTTTAATTAAAAGTTTGGTTGATGTATTCTCAATGCGGTCAATATTATTTTATGTGTGTTACTCGCTGGCAGGGTTTTTAAGCAAACACAGATAATATATCTATAATGAACGTTTTACATTTTTTTTTTCAGAAACTGTCAATTTTCATAGTGGATAGTATAAATGGAAGCAGGCTATTTCTAATGGGGCTAATAAAGGCTTATTTCATTATAATCTGATTTAAGAAAAAAGTTACAGTAATTTAATAATGTTTGCAATTTCGTTTAAAACTTAGGTTCGAGATATGTAGCGGTAATTATTATTTCATTTAGTTATAAAATGAAGTGAAAATATTTTTCCTGACAAGAGGCTTCTTGTAAGTATGTTTGTCAGTTTGTCACAGAACTCTTTTCTGACGATTTAGATGAAATGATGTTTTTTTGTACTTTGGATGCATTGCATTTTTAATTTAGGCTATTTTCCCATTGAGGGTCTTACGTGCCGCAAGTACCAACGGTATTGCGATAACATTAGTTCACCTTTTGGAACTTGCTTTAGAACTAACTGAGTGGCCAGTATTACTTCGAGGAAGTTTTTGTACATTACAGCGTTACACAGCCGAGTGTGACCGCTTATTCTCATTCAATACATTAATGTCGTTTTGTGACTGTTACGGACAGATAATTACGAATCATACTCAAACATATAAAAAATAAAATCTTGGTGTCTCAAATGTTAGTGCGTGAAATGTTGATAAGAGCAAAAGTTATATCTTATAAAGTTTAGTCGCAGATTGTTCCATTTTAGATTCTTCAGGTAATGTAAAACAGGATAATGCTGTGAGACACGGGAATGAAATAAAGTTTTCCACTCAAGATGTCTCGCTGTATTACGTCATCAACGACGTAGCGACCAAGACGCTCTTTATAGCGAGACATTTCATCAAGATTATATATTTTCTTTTCACGACGCGCTCGAATCCATCGCTTTGATAGACGATATCTACTGAAAAGAAATCCTTGATTTTTGTACTTTAATGAAATCAAATTCTGTTTTTAAAAAAGAGGGATCAATCTTATCAGCTGACCTATTTCGATAATATCAATTTGAATTAGGTATTTATGTATGATGTATTGTCATTGGGATTTTTTTACGTACTGGTATTCTAGCGTCCTTCTTTGTTCATATTCCCTCGCCAAATAAAAATACTTATAAATATACTACCTGAACCAGCGACCGTTGTATTGCCATTTAAAGTAATTAAAAAAATTCAATAATTAAAATTTCTGGGGTATAAAAATTAGATGCAACCGATTCTCAGAGCTACCAGATATATCGTACTACAATAATTGTATTCGATTGCCATCTTGCTAAAGGGTATATAGCGGATTTTTGGATGGAACAGAATAATAGAAAAATCGCGATACAAAATAGTTGTAGATGGTAGAAGGGCGAAAATTTTAAGTTGTATATATTTTTAATGCAGACCTACCCGATAGGAGGAGTTTGGTAACAAACACCGGGACACGTGAATTTTATATATTGGATAGTCCAACATCAATAAATTCAATTAGTTTGCGTTAATTAGTACGGATGGGGAGACAGTATTCTGTGCATGAACAAGCTTTTCTAAGAGAGTTTCCCAAATTTTCTTGCATTTACTGCGGTCTCAAGCCTTGCAATTATCCTAGGACGGTCGCTAGGGACTGTGTAATTGGAATAATGCCACCACAAATCGAGCTAGTAAAGAAAACGGCGCTAGAAATATTTGGTTCACATTGCATTAATTGCTAAATACAATCATGAACAAAAAGTTTAGGCTAACTCTTCGTTCAGGTAAGCTGCAGGTCAGTCGCGATAATTTTACTCTAGAGCCGTTTTCAATAAACTTCTCTAAAGTTGCTAAGACAACGCGACATGTGAAGAGAATATGTGGCTTTATTATAAAGGTGTATTATAGATTTGCCCTTAATGTCCACTGGAGCAAAACCTTGATTCTTCTGTTGTAGCTATATCACTAATCCGAGGTAATGGGTCCCAATCTTATTGAACTATATTCTTCAAATGTGTATGGTATGAAAGAACAGTCATAAAAACTTCTTTAATTTTCTTTCCGTGATTGTCTATAAGCAATCTGATATTTATCACGAACAGCTCTCTTGTGCTGCTTAAAAACTACATTAATCTCAGCAGTACGGCCCTTGAGTAAAATTTATACAATAACATCAATAGCATTTGAATCTAATCCAAAATATAGTAAATATTAGAGCTTTTTGAAGGATCATTGCGAAAATCAGGCTTTTTAACAACAATCACCTCATGAACGTTTATTGGCTGACATTAAAGTTAGGGTATGTTTTTAACCAATCAGAATAAAGTCTCTTGTGGCAATCGTGGCTCAAGTTATTACAGTTTCAGATGTTCAAAGTAACAATAACGGCGCCTATTTCAGCCGTGAAGCAGTAATGTGTAAACATTACTGTTTTTTGGTCTGAAGGGCGCCGTAGCTAATGAAATTACTAGGCAAATGTGACTTAACATCTTATGTCTCAAGATGACGAGCGCAATTGTAGTGCCGCTCAGAATTATTAGGTTTTTCAAGAATCCTGAGTGGCACTGCATTGTAATGGAAAGGTATCAATTACCATCAGCTGAACGTCCTGCTCGTCTCGTCCCTTATTTTCATTAAAAAAACAGATTTGCGACAATCTGTATTAGATTACTAAAGCCCTTCTCAATCATTCTATCCTTTTCACAATAATCCGATTTATTTGAGTATCCTACGATGTTTGTATTACAAGCATTAATTATTATGTAGGTTTACCTTCTCTTTAGGGGTGGCAACATTCTTGAGAGTCTCTTGTTGATTCAAGAGAGCGTGGGGTACGTCGTTCACTACAAGGCGACCCGCACACTCATATGAACTCCTTTTCACCAGCAACATTACATATTAAATAGAAGTCACTAATGAAGTATTTATATTATCTAAGCATTGATAACATTTTACTACTATATGAGAAATAAATAATGCCACTATCGGTTATTTTCGGGTGATAAAGAATTATGAAGTTGCACTTGTATACGTTGCGCGGTCACAGAATAATGATTTTCCGACACAATGAAGTAAGTCTATTAATCTCCATCTAGCCACCACCATAATATGAAGTGAAATTATTTTAATCAATGTATTATTTAGTAAGCAATACCGGCTGAACTTATCAACAAACAACAATGGTAACTAAGAAAGACGTCAGCGTACCTACTACAGTTTTTCATTCAATATTTTATCTTCCTATGCTGCGGCTATATTGTCGCTATAAGACAAAGATTTGCGTTTCCAAGACATGCCTTTCATCTGCAAAATGAGTATTATTCTTACGTGATTGTTTAGAATCTAATGTGAATAACAAACGAATGCTTGCTAATAATTCTTCTTCCTCTTCAAGTGCCTCTCCATTACTGGAGGTCAGCAGTCCGTTTTTTAAGCTTCTCCTTCTCAATGGCTAAGCGGAATAGTTCTTAGACTGTCTTGATGTCAGTCCACACCCTTATATTTCCGAGCCAAGACTTCTATATTTTTCCAACTCCTCTTTTTTTTGTTTATCTAAAAGAAAAACCTCAACATGACTTTAATTCATACAAATACTGAACAAACAATAAAGTTTGCTTCGAAAGGCTTAAACAATAGAAACTTTAGTTAAGTTGGAATGTATTGCAGGCTCTGTCAACAGGAAAATGGCGAACCCGGCTGTCGCTTTTGGATATTTACGGCCACGACTCGACGAATATTCGCATATTTTTGTTTCCTCAGCTGAATTAACTGGGCAAGGTTCATAAATTCAGTTTAACAGTGCGTCCGATTAAAGTTCGGAAAACTTTACCTGTAAATTGAAAGGATATTAATTATTTTATAAGGAGAGAACGAAACGAAGGAAGATTTAAGGAATTATTTTTCAGGACTATCTACTTTAAGACTAAACGAGCGTTAGTTAATTATTATATCTCATGTTAGTAAGCATGATATTAATATTATTCGTGTATCCGATATTGCCTTCTTTAATCTTTATATTAATAGATACTTGATAAGGACAACTTCTATCCCTATTTAAGGATATTGTCTGGCATGAGATTATGTTAGTTTTGGTTGAGTAGAAAGTTACATTGAGAAAAAATGGAGTAAGTACAAACCTCAATAATTGTTCACGTTCTATTTGGAGTTTACTTTTTAAGAATCGATTTTCATATAAGGCGCCCGGTATGAGAAAAATATGGATGGTAAAATCTACTCATCAAATCTCATAGTAACGTTTTTGGTGCGCATCATTTCTGCGCACCTTTCACTTTCTTGTATTTTGAAGCTTTATTATATTATTGAAATTGATTTATTATTATACTTTCATAAAGTTAAGTGGAAATTCTATAAATTATGGAAGAATGTGGTGTAAATAATAGTGCCGGAAAATCTGATAAGGACGTAGGTACTAAGTAAGTTACTATTTATACATTACAACACTATGATATGTATTGTATATAAAATAAACATGTGTGCTTTGTATTTATTAAATATTTAATTATTCAATATAGTTCATACAAATTTATATTAGCTATGCACATAGTTAAATGTTTAATTGAACATGGAGAGTATATATAGCGCATTTCACGCCAAATAGACAATTTTTAACCTAACCTTTTATTTTATTTTTTTAATTACTATAATATTTTTAAAGTTATTATAATTTATTATGATCTATTAACTATTTTTGTAGTTTCAGTTACGATAATTAATGATTCGATAATATAATTAAAATGATGTAATCATGTAAGATTTACTTAAATGTAAAATATTTGATATATTATATCAAATAGTCGTAAAAAATGTAAATAAAATAAAAATATATATAATATTCTTTAAGAATTTTCATAAATGCGTTTATTTACCCTTACATATGATGTCGATCTTTTTTAATTAATACGCTTTTATTAGCTTCTGCTGTATGTCTGTTTCAGGGGCGTGCATTCAATATAGGCAAATAGGCAGATACAAATAAATATTACTTGAAATATCTGTGATGCTGAAAATTATGTTCGATCACTATTACTTTACAATACCTTCAAGTAACAACACGAAGAACATCGCAAAAACAGGGGAAAGCGAATTAATATTATTATTACCTACTTAATATTAGACCTACTTACAATATGTAGAAAAATATATTAGTTTTCAATGATAAGCAGACCGATTGTAATGTGTATTTTTTTATTTTGAGTTTATAAGTTTGAAAATTATAAGGATTGAGATTAAAGTTGTTTTTGAACAAATGTTTCATATACATATTATTACAATAATTAGAGTTCACATTGGATCATGGATGAGACACAGCTACTGCCTCTACTGGTGACTTAAGAAATATGAAAGTACACATTACAATATCACGTCATTATAATAATATTATTAGTGATCGTGAAGTCGATGTTCAATTTATGCAACATCATAAATGCATGGAAAATCTACACAGTGATTGTAATTTGTGTCTTTACCGCTAGAGGGCAGTGAAAATGAAAATATCTATATCACAGTTAATTTTAATAACAAAATCATTAAAAAAAACTACGCGTAACTATTATGGTTATGGAGCTACAATAGGAAAACTAATTTACATATTCTGAAGCTAATAAAAAAGCGGACTCTATGTTATTTTTTAAAGAGTTTAATTTAAATCATATCAATATACAATTATTTTGTTGAAAATATACGATGAATAATTAATTAAATTAAAATTGTGCTGTGCAATACCAAAATTTTTAACTACATAATTGTACTTGTACCTACCTAGAGGGATAAAAACTTAAATATTAGGTTGACCACTTAATGGTCCCGAAACAATACGCGTATCACAATCAACTACAATATTTTGACCTCAAAACCTAGTGCTATCAAACTAAGCCCAACTACAACTAGTTTGATCTTCATACCTACCTTGCTGGAAAACCAATGCACGACCCCTGTCTGTTTGAAACCGACTCCATTGGACTTGATTTTGTTTAGTACCTGTTCAAAGACAATCGTTCTTGAGGAGTAAACTGCAGTCGTGCGTCGGAGCTGACAGACACACTTTTTTTTAAATATAAAGTTTGAAGTCGGCATTTGTTTGTATTTTACCTAATATAGGGTGCTATAGTGGTGAGAAAAAGTGGTATTTTTTACGAAGGACAATACCAGTACGATGTAAAGTATGGGAATATATACGTGCTAAAATATTCCTGAACTCTCTTACTTGAGATAAAAAACGTACCTATCGTTGACTTTTCTGTCCCAATAAACTTATCGACAGTAACTCACCTTATCCGTACAAGCTGTCTGTCAATGGGACGACGTATAGCTTACCAGCGATAGTAGATAGTTTGTATGGAAATTGCAATTCACGCGTCCCAATATAAGGCGATAAGAATGACTTATCGGGTAAAATTGGGACAGCTTCAAATTATTGACAGCTAATTACTGACAGAAGAAGGTAGTAATTTATCTCTATCTGTAGATAGTATATTGGGAACGGCCGTAAGTCTATTGAGTTAGTAACTATTTTGTTGGGCGATGTAATTAATTATCAAAGCCAAAATTGTTTGTCAACCCTGGTAAGCTGTCATGTCTGGGAACCAAATTATTAAACAGAAAGGCCTACGTGCCTATTTTATGTAGTAATTCTCTATTAGTTATTACTAGTCATGTCCATATCACGTAAAATATATAATATGTATTTTCATTCTGTTATTAAAGTACACACACATACATTTTACGATTATAAATCACTCCTACAACTAATACTATTTAATGTGTTACGCATAACCAAACAACACAATAAATAACAGAAACATCGGCAGTGTTACACACCGATACAAGATTAATACCACACAAAGTTCCAAAACTTACCAAAGTGGACATTTAAGAGGAAAGTCGCGCAGAACTCTACAAGGGAAACAATAAAATATACGGATCGCGACACATTACAGGGTTAGCCGAACACAGATATCGTAAATCAGAAGAACACATGAAATATCTGTCGGAACATAATCTGTGTAGCAATTCTACAGTTGTTATTATTTCGTGGTTTAGTATAGACTGCATCTGGTAATTTTAAATTAAAAGTGTCTTGTCAATTAATGGGGAGTTACTCAAATAATTTCCCCAAATAAATCTTTGGACAATATTTCATCGGTTATATTCAAGAGTCTGTATTATAGATCTTTTTTATGAAAATAAGGAATGAGACGTGGACGTTCAACTGGTGGTAATTGATACGCAATGGCAATAATAATGCAGTGCCGCTCAGGATTCTTGAAAAAACCCTGACCGGCATTACAACTGCGCTCGTTACCTTGAGACATAAGATGTTGTCTCATTTGCCCAGTAATTTCACTAGCTACGGCGCCCTTCAGACCGAAACACAGTAATGCTTACTACTATTAAGATCTGTTACATCTTTGGCACATCCGTGCATCAAATAAAGAAATAAAAAAAATCATCTCGCCTAGCCAACTGCTTCTAAGCTAAGAATAGGCAGGGTAGGCTTTAATGCTGCAACATGTTATAATGGAGCGGTTTGCATTCACCTTGAATGTGAAGATTTCTTTAATTATGTCTGTTACAGAACAAACGTCTGCAATAACCATTAAACCTTACAGCATGTAGATAGTTATTTGGTGTGCAGTGATCACAACATTCTTCCAAGAATTATTAACAGCAATATTGAAGAAACAGAAATTTGTTCAACAGAATATGAGTATTAGAGCTATTTTCAATATTAATATGAAGAGATTGAGTGCCAATAATTTATATCGATGTTAGGATCCATTTATAAGCTATGTAACTTCTACAACAAGATCAGAGAAGAGAGTGCATTGAACTAATTTTAATCTTATTAATTTGACACTGAAATGAAAACATTACGTTCAAATAAAAGTTGGTGGGCTTGCTTGCACTGTGCTTAAATCAAAACTTTGGCAACGCTTCCAAATAAAAACTCGTAAGCGAATGAAAGAACATTTCAAACACAATGAATCCTCACAACAAAGTAACTTTTCTCATTTCCAGTTTAAAACACGAAGTTAAACAGAGACATCAAACAGAATATTGGTTGACTCTACTATAAATAGATTAAAATTATATCCCGTTTGTTTCGTGGGATATATGCTCGTATGTCACTTGTTATTAATTTGCTATGTTTTAGTATGCCAATTTTATGAATAATTAATTTACTGTAAACTGAGTCTTGGCACAGATGGATATATAGGTACTTAGTATTTCATGTGACAATAACTATTTCTTTTAGCATTTAGAAAACCTTGAAAATTATAGTTACTAGTAATAGTAATATAATAATAACTTACCTTACTGCGAACGGATGAAATTTGTGAAATTCGAAAAATGGAAGCTTCTTTAGCCACCTTCAGCAACATATGGCAGAGGAAAACCCGTTCGGTTAAACTAAAAAAAAACTCCTCCTGATTCGGTCGGAACTTTTGCTACAGAGTCTCAGATTGTGTCTCGCTTGCAAAATACGGTAAGATGCGGTTGCTGTCACCTGGTCAAGGAGAGTGCAGTGACAAATTAAATGATATTGGGAGCCTTCCTCAGCCACCGTCGATTGCACGTGATAGAACAGTTCTCTGGACCCTTGTCCGTCATTTGGTTTAGACATAAATGGGAAAGTGACAGTGATATATCAACTTACAACAAGCCGCAGGAACGAAGAAGTTGAATTATTCATGAGTTCTATCTTTGTGTGACGACAAAGACGTTCGTAGCGATGGAATTGACGAAGTACAAATCTGACTCGGACACAGGATGAACAATACAGAATTGTATTTTTGTTAATTCTTGTTATACTTAATAAGAATTGAATAATAGAACAACATCTGACTGTTTCGGTTTACTTATTTCGGCATATTATTGAAAACAAAAAGGATGTAAATACTACGTAATAAGAGGTGGGAAAGCCTACGTAAAAATTTAGTTTAGTATTAAACATGCAGTCATTTGAAATAAGTTTGAAATAGTATATATAATAATTACAAGTTCGCGATTGGCCACGAAGTATAATCCGGCTAAGTTTGAAAGCGAACAGTTGCTTAAAAAGTAGTGGATTGCGATCTCCTTTTTTTACAAGCTTATAGCCGTCAACTGTCAATCTGTCAATGACTGCACGTTTCATACAATGAGTTGAGTTGCGCTAGGCTGATTAATATTATTGGCATATTAGTTGTGATGGATGGTTACTAATAATTTATTGTAATTACAGAGTTTTTGTAAAATAGTTTTAATATCACTCATCAGCACTACGATTTAATAGCAAAGTGGTAATGTAAAGAAAGATACACAGAGAATACCGGCTTTGAATTAGGTATTCCTATGCATACCCATAAAATTTTAATTTGAATAAAATTTCATTAACATTCATAGATTCTTGATTCCATCATTAGATCCCAAATATATATGTATATAAAAAAATACATAACTTGATAACCTCCGTATTATTGGCTCGGTTAGAATACTTCAATTGCCGTATAGTTTACAGGGCTTACGACGTCTTTAATTCCGCATCGTTCTTTTTAGAGTTACCCTCAAAATACCATATTATGTTCCCGTAAGGGTTTAAGTAGCGCTTAAATGAAATTCGCAGCACTAAAAATACCTAAGGTGACATCTATCTGTGTATCTTAATTTATTTATTTCACAGTGCACAGTAATTAATTTATTATCGTCAGACTCAAGACTCAATGAAACTCCCCACTAATTGCTTATTCGCTTCCAGCTCAGATAGACAGCATCTGCTTTGCTTTTTGTTCAAGTATTTCGGTGAATGGCGTCACATCCCGGATGAGCAAGATACGTGATTGACCTCCGGGGCCGCGACACCCTCAGTAATTGGTTCTTTGTGGCGCCACAATAACACGACTGTTAATACCAATTTATATTCCTTGCCTTGTGCAACTCGTATTGAAATACTAGCTTCCACCCGTCATTTTGCTGGCGAGGAATTCGTTATAATTCTTAATTATATAAAATAATCGCGCCAGATCGCGCTCCTTAAGACGATTCGAGCCGACTTCACCCGAACGCGTCTTACAAAGCAGAACGTGACAGCTTAATCTCATTCAGTACCCACTAAATAAATTGCTCAACACGCTTTCACTTCAATAAATAATCTCCCAGTTCAACCACAGTTATCTTTCTTGAGCTTAGGCTGGTTTAAGGTTTGAGGTTATGAATATTATACGATTACAAAATATATACGGACGAAGTCGCGGATTAATATAGTCATCATCATATATAAACCTATCTAAGTATTAACCAGTCATATCATCTATATACCAATTATCATCAATATCGTGTAAGCTGTTCTTGAGTTATAAAAGGACATACAGACAGATTGTCAAAAATGTCAAAAATTAAACTTTAATTTTTTATTGAAAAAGAAATAATAAATATACAACACAAATACACACATTGAACCATATTTTTAGGGTTCCGTAGCCAAATGGCAAAGAACGGAACCCTTATAGATTCGTCACGTCTGTCTGTCTTGCCGTGCGTATGTCACAGCCACTTTTTTCCGAAACTATAAGGACTATAATGTTGAAACTTGGTAAGTAGATGTATTCTGTGAACCGCATTAAGATTTTTAAACAAAAAAAGAAAAAAAAAACACAAATTTTGGGGGTTCCCCATACTTAGAACTGAAACTGAAAATTATTTTTTCATCAAACCCATACGTGTGGGATCTATGGATAGGTTTTCAAAAATGATATTGAGCTTCTAATATTATTATTTTCTAAACTGACTATTTTGCGCGAGAGACACTTCCAAAGTGGTAATGTGTGTGTGTGTGTCCCCTGTAACTTCTAAAATAAGAGAATAATAAAACTGAAAATAAATATATGATGTACTTTACCATTCAAACTTCCACCGAATATTGGTTTGAACGAGATCTAGTAAGTAGTTTTTTTAATACGCCATAAATCTCATTATCAATAACTTAATTGAAAAAAAAATACATTATTAAAAAAACATCGATAAAAGTTACAACGAAATACAAGAACTTTTATATTCTGTTACTTGCTGTCACGGAACCCTTCTTGGCGAGTCCGACTCCCACTTGGCCGCTTTTTTATACTCAGTTTATGCACTTAATATGTGGATTGTTACAGTAATTGTTACGTTAATCTTGTTGATCAATCACAACTAACTGGTGTTATTTGAAATAAAACACTTTTTACAAAGTCTTTTAATTAAATGTATAACACTCGTGTTAATCAAAGAAAATACTATGGTATTCTTTTGTTTAACACCTTTTTTTATGAAAATAAGGTACGGGACGAGGTGGACGTTCAGCTGATGGTTATTGATACGCCCTGCCCGTTACAATGCAGTGCCGCTCAGGATTCTTCAGTAATGCTTACTTATTACTGCTTCACGGCAGAAATAGGCGCCGTTGTGGTACCCATAATCTAGCCGGCATCCTGTGCAAAGGAGCCTCCCACTAGTTAACCTATATTCTGTAGTCCCTTTTAGCCTTATTTTCTACATTATATAATAATCCTTTATTAAAATTGTAACGCAGTAGCTTACCTGAAAATAAATAAATAGTCTACGTGTCTTCAGAACCTGTTTTTTCGTCGTAAATAATTGAAGCCGTTTGAAGTTAGATCGCATCGACCGCTATAACTCTATGTAGGACAAGTTCAATCAACTATTAAATTGGCGGACATCGTAAGTTAAATGGACTGTGCTGTTCAAATTGGTTTTGGGTCACAAATCGGGAATTGAAAACTGTATTGGTAGCCAGGCATAATGTTCATAAGTATTGAAATATGAAATACTCAAATATTTAATATTTTTAGGTTTTTTCACCTAATTTGTATCCAAATGTTTTTGGTTTTCTTTAGTGTTAATTCCGCCAATATTTGTCTTTAAACAATTCGACACGTGTTTCGACTCTACACGAGGCATCCTCAGGACACGTTGACTCGCCAAACTCTGGCACGAGACTCGAACAGAGTGCCTCGTGTAAAGGTGAAACACGTGTCGAATTGTTTAAAGACATATGTTGGCGGAATTAACTAAAGAAAACTCTAAATAATTGGATAATTATGAATTTCCACAAAATAACGCCTACTTCAATGAATTTACTAATTTGTAGATAAGTTAATGTGCTGTATTTTTGAAAGATTTCAGGTTTCCATACGTCTAAAATAGTGATGCAATCTTTATTGTATCTTTCGGCTGTCAAGAACATTTTTCGTTCAAATACGTAGAGGTGAGGTACCAGATATTTTTCTTATGAAATCGGAGGACAAACGAGCGTAAGGGTCAACTGGTTTTGGGTGATCACCGCCGCCCACATTCTCTTGCAATACCAGAGGAAGCACAGGAACATTGCCGGCTTTCAAGGTGTACGCGCTTTTTTTGAAGGTACCCATGTCGGATCGTCCAGGAAACACCGCACAAGGAAGCTAGTTCCACAGGTTTACCAGGTACCAGTTAAAGTCCATTATATCTACCTGTCTTAATTGAACATCAATTAGAAACGTCTGTCCGTTCAAGCTATGAAAATGGACAAGTGTGAGTCGAACTCACATAATGGTTCCGTTCGTTACTTTTGTAACATAAATATTATTATTTTTAATTTGCATGGCAGACATTTTGTCATTCACTATCTCAGTTTATCTAATTGTTATATTTTAGCTTTGATAATTTATACGTCTAGAGAGAGTCTCTTGCTGTTAGACAACCGATAAAAACAGGCCAGGAATATTAGTTTAGTGTGCGTGACAAGCTTACACTCGCGATTTGTATGACACTTAGCTTCCGTGTGCGTGAATTGCTCAAAATAGAGGTTAGTTCTAAAGTTTTTTTGTCTATTTTGTCGAAGTTTTCACAGCTGTCATAGTCTATCTAGACATATGTCTAATCTATGGTAATGGTTGACACACTCTGTCAACTCAATTTTCCTGCAATGCCTACTGGCACTTGGACAGGCGTACTAACAGTGGAGTCCTAAAAATGAAACAAACTTTAAATGATTGTCTACATATGACTCCTGTAGCCCAGTAGTTAATAGTACCTTGTCTACTGATCTAGAGGTCTCGGGTTCGAATCCCCGTAGTTGCAATTTATATAATGAATATGAATGTTTGTTTCCGAGTCATGGATGTTAATATGTATTTATGTAAGTTTAAGTATGTATATTGCATTAAATATATCTTGTCGTGTACCCATAGTACAAGCTATACCTAGTTTGGGGCGAGATAATTTGTCTAAGAGTGTGTCAATATTATAATTATTATTGTTTGCCTAATTTTGTAAACACAGAAGTTTGATCTTTTTGTAGCTCCTGAGTCCTGTTACAGCTTCAAGTATGCATCGAGTCACGTCGATACCGCGGCATCTATTTGCTGAGTTCCTGAGACACCTACCTGGTTTCGTCATTATCAACCCATTATTTCAAACTCATTATAGAAATTCTCTATCTGATTGCAAAATATACGTCTAGCTAGACCAATTCATCCTCTTAGTTCAAATTTATTCTTGTGCCGTCAAGCTTCTTCTCTCCGTGTCCCAACCACATTAACATTATAATCTTAGTACTAGTGGGAGGCTCCTTTGCACCGGATGCCGGCTAGATTATGCGTACCACAACGACGCCTATTTCTGCCGTGAAGCAGTAATGTGTATACATAACTGTGAATCGGCCTGAAGGGTGCAGAGAGAAATTAGCAAAATAGAGAAATTACTGGGCAAATAAGACTTGACATCTTATGTCTCAAGGTGACGAGCGCAGTTGTAGTGCCGCTCAGAATTTTTGGGTTTTCCAATAATCTTGTGCGGCATTGCATTGTAATGGGCAGGGCGTATTAATAAATCATCAGCTGGACGTCCTGCTCGTCTCGTCCCATATTTTCATCAAAAAATAGTAACTTCGAGAAGCCCACACCACTTTATAACTACAGAATATATAATAATGTTTGTATATCTCCACGAGCCACTTCCTTGGCACCCGCCATTGTCCATTGTCCACAAACAAAACATGTAATTCGCGAAGTTATTAACACTCACAACAATAATGTCGCCTTTGTTATGTGACACAAGCTACTCGTACGTCTGTACAAATATTATATTTTTCATATATAAATCCAGTGTCATGATATTTGTTTCCATTGAATTCCTAATCTAATGAACGGATTTTAATGGGGATTACTTCATGAAGTGCAGTTTAGTCGAACTTGAGAGATAGGATAATTTTTATTTCGATTTGGAACCCATAATTATTTTTATTTGCAATATTTGTTTTGTATGGACATATTTTCTATGGGAGAATTTATTGACGCAAACGCGAAACACAACTGTGACTACCGAGCGGGTCTCTCTTAGTCGACGTCAGCTCACTTTATCTGAACGATTATTATAACGTGACGGCTCAGTCTCATTCAATACCCATAAAATAAAGTGAGCGACGGTTTTCTTAACTGAAAACCGTTTCAAAAAAAAATTCACTTAACATCAATTGGGCCCCATTTTCGTCAATTGATGACTTACAAAACGCATAAAAAATGGATGGTGCTTCTAATTTTCCGCTTGGTCTCAATCTTTATCGGCAATTTTAATTAACCGAATAATTACCTAAACAATAATTAAAATATACTTACAACTTTCTGTATGAAATTAAGACTGGTGTAACAGTTTTGAGATGAAAGTCTGTAATATCAAAGTACAAAGGTGATGTCATTGATATGGAAGAGCGTGGCCTTCTGGCACAGGTGTTTCTCACTTAATAGAAGGTCACATCCACATATTATGTTTGTACCATTTTTGTTACAGAAATAAATATTTTTTCATTTTCATGTCATGCGAAATGGAGTAATGTGAAATATTAAATTTGAAAACAAAAATTGTGAACGATGCGGGACTCGAACCCACGACCTCTCGTGTTCAGTGCTCTTCCACTGTTCGAATGACGTATCGTTCATAAATTTTGTTTCTCAATTTAAATATGTGTAATTCATCCCAGAAGTGAGGATTATCACATTAATAAATAAATAACTAAATAAAATAATAAAGTTATCACTTTAATAAGTTAAGATTTGAAAGAGTGACATTTCAAGTAAATTTCCTAATATGCAAATATTGGGGTTGACCAGGTTATCATCTGTAAAGTAGATCCTGCAGATGAAACCACAAAGATTTATCAACGATACGTCACTCGAACGGTTGGCTCAGTGGAAGGGCGCACGGAACGCGAGAGGTCGCGGGTTCTAGTTCCGCATCGTTCATAAAGTTTTTTCCAAATTTAATTTGTAAAATTAATTAATTAAATTTATAATAAATTGAACAAGGTTCGATTCAAAAATAATTTAAATGATTTCTGTGAAGCGCTTGTAGACAGACCTACTGCATGTTCCTCTGTATATATCTATCTGAGTCATTACGCCATGGCTGCCCATTATAGTTATTAAGTTGATCAACTGTGACCCCAAGGCTAATTTATCGCCGTCTTGCAGGTACGGGCCCTCTTTGATGACCAATTACGCTCGTTGACTCTCAAACACAATTAAACGCTCACGGAGTACAGTTCTCTGTTCTTAGGCTAAATATATTATCGTTGTGATTAATTTATCAAATGTCCGCTGAATAACCTTAACAAATACACATGTCAAATAAGAAAAGTGTGTGTGTGTACTTATGTATGCACGCAAGGAGTTATACTTCTTTGGCCTAACTTAAGCTTAAAAATCCTTAAAATTATTTATTCCTCGTGCTATTCTACGTTTGTAGAAAGAACAATATTTTAAAAATCTTGTAACGATGGCTTTGACAATTAATTATTATTAAACTAGCTGACCCGACAGACGTTGTTCTGTATATAATAAATAAAATAATATTTTTATATAAATTTCTCAATAATATATCATAACATCAAAAATTACTTCGTAAAATATGCACCCTGCTGTCTTAATGAAATTGTTTCACAGCAGAACTGTCAAACCATGCGTCAATAAATTCTCGCATAGAAATTATGTATGGACACATCAAAGGAAAAACAAATTTGTTGTTTTTATTTAATTTAGCAGCATTTTCCTATTTATTCACCTTTTAAGCCTTCTCTGGACTTCCACAAATAATTCAAGACCAAAATTAGCCAAATCGGTCCAGCCGTTCTTGAATTTTAGGGAGACTAAAGAACAGCAATTCATTTTTATATATATAGATAACGAAAATGGCTGTACGGGCTTGAACCCTTTGCCTATCCTAATAATGGACGAAGAAACCAAAAAAAAATTAACGAATGTCGCAAACGTCAGAAAATTTTAGGAACGAACTTAAAATTTCACTTTTATCATTTTTTCATAACGCGCCTAAAGAAGTAAAACTTCAAAAAGCGGTTCGCTCGTTTTATAGATTTAGTAGGTACACCTACATTATACTAAATCTAATTATAACTTTAATTACCGTAGTTCCGTCTCATTTCAGTTTATACTAATAAATCTATGAAATACTCTGAGCACAGGTATGCTTTGATTTATAAGAAAAAGGAATTGAAATGGAAAATTTTTTAGAGCCAAATGGTATTACCCGCCGTGATGGCAAGCGTCCTGATGCAAATATGCTGGTGGCTTGGGCGTTGGGAAGGGCGCTGGTGTGCGTCGATGCTCTGGCTCCTTCTCATGTCCTAGTTACGTTGGTGCTGGGGCTGCTGCTTGGACTGCCGAAGACAGCGAGCGTCATACATACATCTTTGTGCCGTCTGGTGTCGAGCCACTTGGCCCGTGGAGCCCAGAGGCGCGGAAAATGTACAAAGTACTATCTTCGCGCTTCAATAATACTAAAAACCACAAAATAATATACAAATGAATACTATAAACTATATGCATGTATTAAACATCATGTTACCTTTAATTGATTTTTATTCATTTAGCGCCTATTTATCACGTATACTTTTAAAACATACAGTTATACTAACTTGAATAGTGAAAGTAAACAGAAACACATAAAAAAATAACGGGTTGCACTCCGGGAGTGCCGGCGGAGGTGAAGACTTTAACATTAACGTTGTGCATTTGGGAATATTTTAGAATGGTTAGCGAATAATTTTGCACGAATTGTTTTATTTATAAGTATAAAAGTACTAGCATTTTGTAGTTTATTGTAGTACAATATTCATTTATTGCGCTATCGTACACAAAGATGACAATTTTTATTATATAAAAAAGTTAAGACTTTAGAATTATTACAATTATTTTACATTAAAAAGTTTATCCCAGAAAAATCAACTTTCATACATAATTACGTCTTACGAATTTACGATCAGGTCCGGGTTCTGACGCGAGTCTAAAATTTTATACATATCTCAAGAAATGTGCTCAACGCTGTTAAACAAGTTGTACTTCAAAAATATTAAACCTCTTTGCTTAATCTACTTGCATCGCTAAAGGGACGCTAGAGAGTAATTCATTAAGAAATGTTCATTTAAATTATACATACAATGTCGGGCGCCCGAGTATATATGTCAAAATATAATGTAGGACCAATCTATAACCCCAACATAAATTATAGTCCTGTATTCTACCCAGGCAATGTGTGTACACAAAATACCGTGATGATTGCTTGAGCAGCTTAAAACCAAAGTCAAATAAACTTTATACAATTAGACTTTTGAAAGCGCTTTTGAATCGTCACTATAAATATTTCTTTTAAATTACTGAATCTAAAATAAGTTAGGAAAAAGAAGAGCTCGTAAGAAGAACTTACAAGAAACTCAACGGCTACTCTTTTAAATCAAATAGAGTATTTAACAATGGTTGTAACAAATTAGTTTGTGCATTTAATATACTAATCATGCTTAAAGTTAAAAAGGGTTTTAAATATCAAATATAACATAAAAAGTAATACAGAATAATAATAATTTAGGGGACAAACAAAACGAACAACTGTTTATTGGTTTGGGCGTCATTCACGATTTAAACAATGTTTTGTATTTTAGCCGGTTCGGTTCCCGGGTGTGGCCAGCGTTGTTCAATAAATTTCGTTTCTTTTTATGGAGGAATATTCCACCCTGTTTTGTACCTTTCGACCTTCTGAATTTAATAGGTTATTATATAATTTAAAACCGCTAGCCATAGAACTGTTTCTATATCATAGAAATAGTTCTACGCACTAGATCCGGCTGCCGTCATCCGATTTATTTCCGTCATCAGTTAGTCAATAGTTCTACGACTACAGCTGACCGTATTTTCACTGGTATGAATCGGATTCGTACTCATACATCCGGAAAAGACCGTGGTCTTTCTTATTTTGGCTCAAAATGTATACTGTTATGTTATGTTTTATTTAATATTCATGTTTCAACAAAATTATCATTTTGAAATGATTGTAGCGAGAAGTGATTATGTAACTTGAATATCAATAAGTACAATATCCTTTGTTTATAATTGCACGATAAGGGACTGCCATTGTTGCGTTACAGCTAAAGTACACTTCTAAGAATACTTACCAACATTATTGCAAATGAATAGAATTCTAGCAACAAAATAATTGTTGTGAACAGGAACCTACCGCGCTGTCAGTCTCATTCTAAGAGGAAGCGCTCAATGGAGAAGTAGAACTCAACTATCAATCGTTGACGTGATCGACTTGGGCTTTTATAGAGCAAGCAACTAAATGGATGCGGAATTTATTTTATTATTAGCCTTGTACTACTACTACTTACACTAATATATAGAGCAAATATGTAGAAGAGTTTCCAATAAGGTTCGAGCTTTGCGTCCATTACACGATTCCGATATAAGGGACGATGATGAAAGACCTTAGATATTGTGCAAAAAAGGAGAGAGCTCAAAAAGCAATAGTGTGGTTTTATGAAACCACGATGCCACTTCACAGAATAACATATGAATATAACCGTAACCGAAGAATTATTTCATGGATCTGCATTTGATATCGCACATTGTGGACAAAAATGCATCATGAGTTACATCCACTTGTGACTCATATACCTATATATTTTTTTATTGGCTTATAAGCTTTAATATACGTAGACATAAGTGGTAATGTATATCATAATATTATATGCATAAAGTTTTGACTTTTGACTCATAGGTCACATTTATTTTGCTTGTTTATGACAGTTTTTATATTGACGTTATTCGTCTGCGAAATAAGCCTTTCTAATGTTTATGCATATTCCATCTCCTTTCTGTTAAATACTCTAAATGAAACTTGGTCAAACTAGTCTTGTAGTACTCTACCGCTGTGTTTTTACAATGTTGACTCTACGCGATGCTTGGTACGTGGTAACTGGTAAGTTTGTAGAGACAGAAAACCTCCAGTTACGCGCCATTCACCGAGAGAGCCGCACTTGCGTGCGCGCAGCTTGTTATCACAATAATTACTACGAAAGTAAGTTACAAGTATCATCAGTTCAGTGAAATTTTTTTCCGCGGGAAGAATGTGATAAGCTTACACTGGAAACATTTGGATTGAGTGTTACATTATTGTAAGTGAACAATTTTAATAATAATTATGTATTAAAACATTAGTCATTGTTTTATCGGAAAACAAAAAACATTATTGCAAAATTTTCAATTTTACAATGCATACTTTAATTAATATCAAAAGAGGTATTATAATTATGTATTGGCATGTTCTTGAAATTATCGCATTCCATTGTAATTATTGCAAATACATCAAATAGAGTGTTTTTGTTGTCACAGTTGGTATGTGGTACGTAGATTATTTTACTTTTGTGGAACTAAATTTAAGTTTATAAACTGGTGAAGAGTGATCTTGGATATTAATGATTCTTTTGCAATTACATTGATAGATTAGTTAAAAAAATACATTTATAAAATGGAGACATAATATACAATATCACAAGGTTATCGTTTTATATATGATGTTCACATTAGCTTTGGCACGTACCTACTTTTATTCGTTTTTTGAAGTGAAAACTTCATTAGCAGCGTCGAGCACTTTTCTGGATGGGTGTAAAATATTAAACTCGCGTCAGGACACCTGACCTGATCGAAAATACGTAAGACAGCCGTGAAAATTATGAATTTTTCTGAGAGGCAAACTTTTTAATGTTAAATAATTATTGTAATAGTTCTGAAGCGTTAAATTTTTTATGTAAGTAATATAAATTGTCATTTTTGTGAACGACAGCGCAATAAATGAATATTATATTTAACCACATGAATCCTAGTACTTTTATACTGATAAATAAAGCAATTATGTACAAAGTTAATGTTCAAGTTTTTACTTCTGCCGGCACTCCCGGAGTGTAACCCGTTACTTTTTATAAATATACTTATTATTATACTATACATACCTATATAGGGTATTTACGTTAACTAGGTACCTCTCTAATTAACATAATTATTAAGTAACTTAAATAACGCCTGCTTTATGAAAAGCTTAAATATAATATACCTACATAATATTATAATTATATTGTACCCATTTTGTGTCTGAACAATAAAATGTTGTAGGTCTCTTTGTTTGTGCAAGCCAATCTCAGAAACAGCCAAATAGATTTGACTGTGCTACTGATGCATTGTGGCAAGTTGCCCGTCACATACGATGCTTTCATCGTAAACAAAAATGTAAGTTAATTGAAATAATTTGTTGAAATGTGCGGACAAAGAGACGAACACCCGCTATTGATAGGACATAGTATTGTTAAATAGTGAGCTGTGTTAGATATATTGTCAATCAGTTGGTATTGCGTAATGACACGTCATAGCCACAGTGATTCCACAGGTGTGATAGTTCAGTTGTAAATAACAACACTATATCACATGTAAACAATATTGCAAGATGCAAGCCAGTAAACCAAAAAGTTACGTGAGGTCGACCTACGTCTACACAAAACTTCGCAAATCCTTCGGCAGACAACCATTGTTCCAAGACGTACCTGCGCATCTGTTGGACTCTATAAGCCCCGATAGAGCGGAACAAAATCTTTATTGCCTCCGGAACCCGGTTCACGAATTTGTTCAGGCGACGCTGCCTCAGGCCTTGCACGAAACAAACACCAATGTAGTGGAGCTGCGCGAACAAGGCGTCAACCATACTGAGGGTGGGTGGCCCAGGGATGTTCACCTGTTGAATGAGGAGCACGTGGCGCGTCATCGGCGCCGCGTCAGACATGAAGACGGCTACGTGCGTGCCGTGCTGGGCCTCACCCCGCAGGTGACACGTTGCATTGATCAGAACAATGCCATCGACATGTACCAGACGTACTTCGATAACATCCCCCCACAAGCTCCAGTCGAGAAATACAACTTACAAGTAGCAAATGTTTTTAGAGACCAATTCAAACGCCCCGTATCCTGTATCACCTGGACCAACGAGAAGAAATCTCGTCTTGCAGTTTCATACAGTGAACAAGTTTACTTTTCTGTGACGCATAGTACAGCGCCGACCGCGTGCTATTTATGGGATGTCAACATACAATCAGCTCCGCTACTCGAGTTTAAGCCAGAAAGTAGTTGCTGGCGACTAGCGTGTTCCCCGAGCGATCCCGATGTATTATTAGCGGGTCTCGATAAAGGTATAACTGGTTTATTTGATTTTCGCGTAAGCAGTCAAGCTGTAGCCAGCACTTCCATATACAATTCGCACGACGCTCCAGTGAGCGGCCTCCTTTATTTACATACGCGCACAAATCGCGAATTTTTTTCAAGCTCTCCTGACGGCCAGTGCCTCTGGTGGGATGCACGAAATCTTTCAAAGCCATTCGATCAACTTTGCATGGCAGTTCGTCTTGGACCTAATGAAGAACCATCTCTGAGTAAAGCTGAAGGTATAAGTAGTTTGGAGTATGATCGCGGGTTGCCAACAAAATTTCTAAGTGGAACGGAGTCTGGATTAGTGATTAATGCGAATAGAATGGGACGATCTCATTCCGAGATCTTAGCCTCATACTGGCGAGCACATGATGGCCCAGTTAGGGCTGTTCACCGCAGTCCTTGTACGTTGAGAATGTTTATAACATGTGGGGATTGGAGCGTCCGTATATGGAGCGAAGAGGTCCGGACTGCGCCTATTATAGTCACGAAGCCATATCGCCATGAAGTCACTGATGTCGCTTGGGCACCTTTAAGATATTCCAGTTATATGGCAGTGTGTGACGGGGGAGTGTTTTACTATTGGGACTTATTGAGAAAACAACGGGAACCAGTGGCCAGTCTACAAGTAACAAAGCAGGGGCTTACTAAAGTGACCCCCCACCCGGATGGTGAGCTGATAGCGACGGGTGATAATGACGGTTCACTTTTCTTACTGCATGTTTCGGATAATATGGCCGTTCCTGGAAGTCATGACAAGCAGTTGGTTAATCAAATTTATAATCAACAGTCAAAGCGTGAACACATCTTGGATAACAGAGTAAAAGAAATTCGCTTGAAATTACGGGAGAACGCAGCGTTAGAAAGTGAGGGCTTAGCAGAAGAGTGCGGAGATGTAGTGGAGATCCTTGAGAAGACTGAGGAAGATTATTTTGCAATTGTCCAGGATGAATTAAATAAAATGGAGTGATATCATATCTTTACATATTTAAAGTTTGATGAAGGTTTAATTAATTCTTCTAAGCCAGTCTATTCACTATTTTAGTTTTGTGGATTAATTTTGTTATTTTTTATTACAGCATTAAAAACAAATTCCAATAATGATAAGACTCAATATCTTCTTATATTGCATGTGTTAAGATTTTTTTTGATGATCGTGGTAATGATACAAGGTCATATTAATGATAGTATTGCATTATGTCTATCGCTGATACTTGTCTAAGTTTTCAAAATCTAAATCGTTCTTATATCTAAATCTAATCATACGTTATTTGATTCCGCTACGAATGTAAATATATATAATATTATTGACACACTCTTACACAAATTATCTTGCCCCAAACTAGGTATAGCCTGTACTATGGGTACAAGACAACGATATATTTAATACAATAAACTTAATTAAACATACATAAATATAAATAAACATTCATGACTTGGAAACATACATTCATATTCATCATATAAATGTTTGCACCTAGCGGGATTCGAACCCGGAAATTTGAATATAATATATGAAATTCTCGTGTCCCGGTGTTTGTTACCAAATTCCTCCGAGTCGGCTTAACCGATTTGTATGAAGTTTTGTGTGCATATCAGATAGGTCTTAGAATCGGACCCCTAAATGATAAGTCAGCTATATTTCTAATATATAAAATTCTCGTGTCATGGTGTTAAACATTGAACTCCTCCGAAACGGCTTGACCGATTCTCATGAAGTTTTGAGTTCATATTGGGTAGGTCTGAAAATCGGACAACATCTATTTTTCATCCCCTAAATGTTAAGGGTAGTCCACACGATTTTATTTTTAATTTTTTTTTAATTTTGTTTGATTATGAGGCAGCATTAAAAAATACATACAACTTCTAATTTTCACCCATCTACGATCAACAGTTACTTTTGTATCGCGATTTTAATATCGGCAATACAAAGTTTGCTGCATCAGCTATATATATGTATATATATAAACACGGGGTACGTGAGGGTTATCTGATACACACCAGAATGAATAAATGAACTTTAAATACTTGGATTGGATGATTGCATGTATCGAGCAGCGCCTTACAAACTAATGTGTAAACATCACAATTGTACAACTACTTGTAGAGTTGCATCTAATATGGTCTTCCGAACATGCGGATACATAATATAAATATAATGGCTTGAGCTGCTTTAATGTTTATTGCTTGTCCCGCGTGCGTATTCAAACAGCAACGGCGAACAAAAGACAGGGAAAGGTCTCCCTTCTTTTTCACTCGCCCTTGTGAGCCATACGCTCTATCTCTTTCTTTACTTAGCATTATCCCACATCAGCATAATGTGCCCACTGTTAGAATACTTTAATAAATATTTCTTGACATAAGAATTGGGAATGAAGAACAACCGAACAATCTTGGCGATGATAATCTAATTAGTATACTATGACGTCACAGAAGCCCGCATGTGAGTGACACGCTCGGAACACATCCGTGAGTCGCGGGTCGTGACCGCAGATTTCTCTTACATTTCAGAAAGACAACATTGAGTAAACAATAGCTCCCGCCACACGACATGCACGTGTTCGTAGAAAAACAAGAGAAATTGCATTGAGAGGTGACAATGAGTGAGAGTTCCTGTATGTAGTCAGGTAACAAGATGTTATAGATGATATTGTATCTCTTAAAATAGTGGCTTCGTGTAGGTGTGACAACCGGGCGGAAAGTGTGGCGTTTATTACGTACAAATATGCGGACTGAAAAGTTTTTTTAATTGTGTATTAGATAAATATAATATTGATGGACTAGTATGCTATCTACTAACAAATTACTATTATTACCATAAACTTACAATATACAACAATCGTATAGACAGACAAAGCGTAAACGAGCGAAAACATGTCTAACGCAGATACAGCATGATAACGAAAGTGAATCTCTTATCACTTACATCAAATTGGTGCATTATCAAACTGCCGGGTCGACTTTGCGCTAATATATTCAAAATCTATGGATCTTGCTATATATCTCCTATCTTTATTGTAAGTGTATGGTATATTTTAAGTCTATGATTAATAAAATTTGTGTGTCAGCCCTAATATTTTTCTAAAGTCTGTTAAACTCACTTCCAACATCTCCCTGAGTTCAAGTCATGTCACAAGTCAAGTTGATATTTGCAATTTATTTGCTATAAAACAATGTTTCGTAGGTACGGTAAGATCACAGTAGACATATTATGTATTGTCTACTGTGGAAGGGATGCACAATGTACCACTTCGGGGAGAGTGTGATTCTATTCTACTGTTCGTATATGTTGAGGCCCTCGACTTCGTTGAGACGAATGTCATCTCATGTCTGCGACAGTGCAGCTTACCGTCATTCTTACTTTCTTTTCTTGGTGACAATGTACTATTTTATAGAAGACTAGCGTTCTGGACACTTCATTTTAGGTCACACTATTTAATTTACTGGATCTAACAAATCTTCGGAGCAGTAAACTCCTTAAGAACGTACAAGAAACACACCGGCTACTTTCTTAGCCAAAACTTGTTGTAGAATTTTGTATTATTTATACTTACTAAATGAGTTTACAATGCTGCATTAAATTTGCGAATCGCATTCATAGCTTTAAAGTGTTTTTAAACCTACTAATATTATAAATGTGAAAGTTTGCAAGAATGTCTGGATGTATGGATGCATGTTTGTTTCTCTTTCATGCAAAAACTTGTGAATAGATTTTAATTAAACTGTACAATATTATAGCTTACACATCAGAATAACATATAGGCTATAATTTGTAAAGACACAGTGTGATTTATCCAACATAATACGATAAGTGTCAGTAAGCAGGATAATTTGCTATCTGCGAGGTATTCATGTGTGCACTGCGAAAAACTGTAGGAGTTACAAATATTATAATATATTTGTTTATCTTAAAGAATCCTAGAAAAATGCCCGCGAATGCGAATATATATTTTATGTGTAAGCCATTATCGCGATGATAGTGTGTTTATGTTTGTTACTTTTTCACGCACAAACTACTGAATGTATTTAAATGAATATAACATAAATAAGTGTAAAGTAAGTACTTAAAAATCTGCAACCTGCGTTACAAATATACATCCTACTAATATTATAAATGCGAAAGTTTCTAAGAATGTATGGATGTTTGTTTGTTACTCTTTCACGCAAAAACTACTGATTGGATTTTGATAATACTTTACAATAATATAGCTTACACATCAGAATAACACATGGGCATTTTGATAAAAATATAGTACGAATCATCCAATATATAACGATGAGTGTTAAGTAAGTAAGAAAAAAACTGCCACCTGTGATATTCCGGCGTGGGCCCTAAATCGTTGGAGTATCATGTATAATGGAAATGTTAATCTAAAATAGTCCTACAAAAAAGCCCCTGATAGCATAAATGTTTCTTTTATGTGTAAGCCATTATCGCCAAAATCATAAATACAATAAAAATTATTTATTTATTTTATCGCATCTTTTATTTATAGTAGATAATCTCTGTCTATTTGACTACATTATATGAACTAATATTTAAATAGTTATGACGATGACGTCAACCGAGTGCGCGATATTATGGTGCGGTGAGGTGGTGGACGGTGAGAGGGGCTTGTGGGGCACCGGGCTACTCAGGGCGGAGGAACCATTAATTTTTAACACCTGCAGTTCCATTTAAAAGCATTGCATTTTCAATGACTATCAACAAATCGCAGGGTCTAATCTCAAAAGAAGCAGGCATACATTTGCGCATGCCATGTTTTTCCTACGGCCAGCTCTACGTCACTTGCTCACGCGTTTCTAAATCGCAAAATCTGCATGTTAATGCTGACTAAATAAATCATTAAACATTGTTTATAGGAAGGAGTATATTGCAGTAGCTACCTATAACTTTTCCAAATTTTCATTATTTATAATTTTGGATTTCACTCCGTTCCGAATAGCAGAAATATAAAATCGTAGAAAAATTTAGGAGATAAGAAAATAGTTTCTTTCACTTAAAATTATTATTACAATTATCAAGAGACTTATCTTTTTTTATGGAAAAGAAGGACTCACGAGCGTACGGACCACCGGGTGTTAAGTGATCACCGCTGCTCATATTCTCTTGCAACACCAGAGGAATCACAAGAGTTTTGCCGACCTTTATCTCTGGATCTACTGAACCGATATTGATAATTCTGTTAACAATAGAAGGTTACATTTTTTGTGAATGCGAGTATCATAGATATGCTTTATTTTACCGTCGTTGTCGTAGTAGTCGGATTTGTAAAGTATTTCGGAGAAAAAACAGTCTAACACTAAAAATTATTTATATGGCAAAACACCGTTTGCTGGGTCTATTATATATGAACAAAATTCTGTTTAAATATAAACAACCGCACAGTTGCCGAATGAGTCTATGGCATCAAATAAAACTTATGTTTTACGTATTTAACACTTTTAATCGACTCCACACAATTAGTTAATCGATACAATATTGGTACTACCCAACTTACTTGACTTTATTTAAGTTACCACAGACCACGTCTACCACCAGGTACTTCTGTACTGTACGTGATCTGTACACTCATTTATGATTCTCTAATTTAATTTAAATCACTGAGTTCCAATTTGGTTCCACTGTTCTGATACATAAATACAAATTGTATTGGAAGGCACACAATAAACTTCCAATTACGATAACAAGAGGTATTATTCTTTTTTTTTATGAAAATAAGGGACGAGACGAGCAGGACGGTCAGCTGATGGTAATTTATGCGCCCTGCTCATTACAATGCAGTGCTGCTCAGGATTCTAGAAAAACCCCAAAAGTTCTGACCAGCACTACAACTGCGCTCGTCACCTTGAGACATAAGATGTTAAGTCTTATTTATTCGCTACGGCGTCCTTCACACCGAAACACAGTAATGCTTACACATTACTGCTTCACGGCAGAAATAGGCGTCGTTGTGGTACCCATAATCTAGCCGGCATCCTGTGCAAAGCAGCCTCCCACTGGTAAATTCCCAATTCATCATTCTGAAGAATATAAAACCATCAAAACATATTATATTAAATACTACTTAATATCAAACCTAATAAATGTTTCATTTTCATCGAGTTATATGGCTTGATCTCGTCCCACAACAACTAACATAACTACAGCGATATACTCCAAAGAATTACCTCATCGACCTCACAAAAGAATGTTTAAGATCATCCTTATCAAGTGGGTGTGTCCAAAGGTTACCTCGAGCATTCGCAAATTAATAATTACCCATACTATCATAATCGCTGGAAACGCGCGCATATCTTTATCTCTCAGGTCTATCTCCTTACTGGTAATATACACCTACGTACCTATAGATAGTTGGAACACAAGTACGTCACAGAAACTTTCACCTCAACAAACCGCCACCTACTCTCAGCTAGAGTACGATGACGCCGTTCATGCCAAATGCTTTGTACTAAATCTTTGCCTCGTACAATTATTATTAACTAGCTGTTAACCCCGACTTTCTCCGCGTTCACATTATGTTAACATATGTTTTATGTAATCCTGCATGATGAACAACAACCTATATGTATTTGTCAAATTTTATTGAGATCTAATCAGCCGTTTCGTGTGATTGAATAAGAAACATTCACATTAAGGCGAAGGGTAGACAGAAAACACGCAATCAAGGTGTTTTTAGACAAGTTCTGTGGTGAAAATATAGCATTTGGAGCTATACACACTACTTTATCCTGTTACACATACCCTTAAGTCTTACTTGTAGGTTGCTAATGCTTGCTGTTGGTTAAAGTTAACACTCCAGAACTATTATGAACTACCAGTTTTCTTTGCAGTTAAACAAGTTTTTTCTCGGCATGTTTCATTTATTTAGTATACTTCTCTCATAAAAGTTGTTTTTATAGCTTTTACTTTTTTGTGTGGGTACATTTATCCAGATTAGTAATCAATAATGAGGATTGTAAGCAAATAAACTGTTTGCGCCTGTTAAAATGTTACATTTTCGACGCAAGAATTTTTAAAATATTGGCTTTGTTACATAGGAGCCGTGAACTCATATCATTTTTAAGCATTTATCATCGCGGAGTTCCCCCGGGACGAATATGCATGAAAATGGATCGAATTCGAATATTAAATACTATTCACATTAATAATTTTAGTATGGGTAATAGATGTACAGGCTGATGGCGGCCGGGTTTCACAAAAGCTTCTTTTAAAGTAGATACAATAAGTTTATTGTATAAACTTTGGTTGTCCAGCCCTGCGTC